>NC_059389.1:26307500-26607500 GCF_019703515.2 Myxocyprinus asiaticus
TTTCAAATGAGACAATAACGAAATAATATCCTGGTATTCTGCCGAGGGCCGAAAATTGGATTATAAAAGCAGAGGTGGGTAGTAACGCTCTACGTTTACTCCGTTACATTTACTTGAGTAACTTAAAAAAAAAAATAATTTACTTTGAGTAGGTTTAAAAGTGGGTACTTTTTACTCTCACTCAAGTAAATTTCTAATTAAATTTTTTTACTTTTACTTCTTTACAGTGGGTGGTGTTCCTGTCATTACATTACTGGGTTTAATTTTACTTAATGTGTAATTTATTGAGAGATTACTGAATGGGAATTTTACGATAGCGGAAGATCAGACAGCAGCGCGCACTGAGCCGCTGTCACAGACTGTCACTCAATTACTGCTGCGGCATCAAGCTCTTCAAAGTGAAACACTTTCTTCACTCCGCACAGTGAAAAAAAGAATAGTTTCGTCATGAAATGCCTTCATTTAACACCAAAACAAGCTGATACTTCAAGATTAAAATCACAGCTCCAACTTTAGGCAGCACGCTGAAGTAAGTTTTGGCTCTAATGATAACGCGGGCTTTTCTGTGTAATGTGATGGTCATTTTCAGGGTGATAATGTAACTGGGCTCTTAAGACAAGAGTTTTTAAGTGTACATTTTTAAATCAGTGCAGCAATATATCAGTGCGCTTTGTCCCGCGTCCCGCATGTCATGAGCAGCATTTACGCATTTACCCCGTGCCCACGCGGGGGTACTGGAAACTTTCATTGCTACTTCAGGTTGGATTAACTGTATAAATCCATGTAATCATCCAAGTGTAAATAAATGTCTTTTGCTCTGCCATTCGCGTGATCGACAACTGAAGCGCGAACAGACAGCATTTCTGCGAGTGCACAGCGAGGGGCATGAGAGATGTGCGGGCAAGAGGCGATCGTATGGCGAAGAGAGTGGCTGTGTCTGCAATCGTTCACTCATTCACTATTTCCTATAAAGTGAATAGCAGTTAGTGCACTACATCTCAGCAGTAAGTGAACAAAATGAGTGAATTCGGATGCTGACGTATACACAAAGCATCGGAGCTCTAGGGCCGTCACAGAAACAACGTCACATATGAAATTTACTTGGGCCTTACTTGTTATTCTTATTAAATAATATATTAATACAATAAATCTTCATTCTGTTTGTCATCTTTAATATATACTGTGTGTTAATATAAAGAGTAAACACATTTTATCAAATAAAGAGTACATTTTAAAATGTATCTGTATGTTTTGCCTCTCTATATGTTATTTTCTTCAAGTAATGATTTGTCAAAAGTAATTTAATACATTCTGCATGAAAGAAAACATTGCAGGAGTGAAGGAAGCAGTAAACTCCCAGCTCATACATCTTCCTCCTGGTGGACTGTGGGCAAATAACCGTCATCGAATGTACATCAAATGTGTTTAAGAATGAGTGAACAAAAGTAGGCAACGAGTGGCTCACTCAGAATTCAGACATTCCTACAAAATTGCAGACGCCTGAAATAGTGCAAAATATAGTGGATAGGGGGCGGTTTCAGACACAGCGTGTGTTCCACGACCGGGGTTGGTGCCCTACGCACTGGGCTGCATGAGAGTGGCGGTACTGCTGTACAAAACTAATTATCTAAATTCGACACTGAAAACTGTAACTACACTGAAATAAGAATCCACACAGGACATTAAAAGCTATGATATAGCTAAAGTTGGCATTCATTAAGCACGATCTTGCTTTGGTTTATATTTCAGCATTATATATAATGTCCTTGTGGGACATTTTCAAGTTTTCACTGTAATAATTACTAGAAATGTTTCCAAACCTCTCTTACTGACAAATTCATCCAGATCTGACAAGAGCCCTTAAAGGGATAGTTCACCCAAAAATTACAATTCTCATTATTTACTCACACTCATGCCACCCCAGACTTTCTCTCATCTGCTGTACTCAAATGAAGATTTTTAGAAGAATTTCTCAGCTCTGTAGGTCCATTCAATGCAAGTGGATGGGTGGCAACATTTTAAAGCTAAACAAAATCACATAAATCAGCATAAAAATAATCCATAAGACTCCAGTGGTTAAATCAGTATCTTCAGAAGTGATGTGATAGGTATGGATGAGAAACAGAGAAACAGATCACTTTCACATTCTTCTTCTTGTGTTTTTGGTGATTCACATTCTTCTCTGCATATCGCCCCCTGCTGTCTAGCAAAAAATGACAAATATTGATCTGTTTCTCACCCACACCTTTCATATCACTTCTGAAGATATGGATTTAACCACTGGAGTTTTATAGTTTACTTTTATGCTGCCTTTATGTGCTTTTTGGAGCATCAAAATTTTGGCCTACAGAGCTAAAATATTCTTTTAAAAATCTTAAATTGTGTTCTGCAGAAGAAAGGAAGTCATACACATCTGGGATGGCATGAGGGTGAGTAAATGATGAGAGAATTTAAATTTTTGGGTAAACTCTCTCTTTAAAGTGATAGCTCAGCCATAATTTAATATTCTGTCATAATTTCCCTACCCTCATGTTGTTCTAAACCAGTGTGACGCTTTGTATTATGTGGAACACAAAATATGTTAGACAGAATGTTAGGGACTGACTGACACTCATCATTTACTTTCAAAATATGGAGAAAATAAAACATTTACTGAAAGTAAATAGTGACTCAGGCAAACATTCTGTCTAATATCTCCTTACTGTGTTGCATGGAAGAAAGAAAATCATACGAGTTTGGAACAACATGATGGTAAATGATATAAGATAATAAAGGTCTATTATGTCATTTGTGAAAATAACAAATTACTCACTACTTGAGTACTCTTAATTGGATACTTTCTTACGCTTACTCAAGTAATTATTTATGTTAGTACTTTTACTTCTACTTGAGTAATTGTTTTTTTTTTTTTTTTTTAAGTAATTGTACTTTTACTTGAGTACAGTTTTTGGCTACTCTACCCACCTCTGTATAAAAGTAAATACAAAAAGATTCCCGTTGCTATGTTATACACACTTCATAGCAATGACCTGAAAACAATTGCTGAAAACGAACGAACTATAATGAGCATTAAAGAAATTGAAAAATCGCTATCAGAAGAGTTAATAACCCTAAGAGCACAGGTAAACGCACTCGCATATGAGAAACAAAATTGGGCAAGACATAGCGAGGCAATGGTGAAAAAAATAACTTACCAGCTCCAAAAGAAACTCCAAACCGGCAATAATTACATATTTGCTCTTGACGATTGCTGCGATAATGCAGGATTCCCAGTAGCTGCAGTCCAGCAAGTCAAGCATTTGAGTTAGAGGCTCAAAATGATAGCGATGATGATGATGCAGCCACGCTAGAGTGCGGACCACGGAGAGAATCTCATAACTGAGCTCCCGTTCAAAGGTTTGATGAACTGAGTCAACAAAGCCCAATAAAGGACTAGAACAAAACCTAACAATACACCAAAAAAAAAAAAAAAAAAAAAATCAGTTAAAGTCACTGTACTTACCAAATAACAGTGAGGGAACTGAACTGGGGATGGACATCATGAAAAACACGGCTTTGTAATTCACAGACCACACAACAAAGCCAGTATCATGTCCATCTCCACTACAGACACCATTCAACAAATCAATCAAAAACACAGCAGCATTTAAGCTAACCATCAACATGATTGTGGCCTCATCGACTCTGTTGTGTGCACTGAAGGGGAGCCCCCTCCCCAGCAAAAACAATACTGCATCAAACCAGAGGAAGAAGCTGCCATTCATGAAATAGTTAAACAACTTGAAGCCAGGGGGGTAGTTCGATGATGTAGTTCAACAACAAACTCTCCATGCCTCACAGTACCAAAACCAAATGGTAAATGTCGTCTTTGTATCGATTACCAACGTCACAACAAGGTTTTGCCCAAGGCTACAGCCATAGTGGCAAACCCGTCAACTTTGCTTTCCCAAATTTCAACAAAAGTGTCGTGGTTTACTGTACTCAACATTAAAAATGGCTTTTGGTCAATTAAAGTGAGACGTGAAGATCAGTGGAAATTAGCTGTTACTGTCAACCAAATACAGTACATCTGGGAACGAATGCCACAGGGCCTCCACAACAGTCCTGCCATTTTTCACAGGGCAGTGGAAGACACACTCAACCCGCTGTTAGGTGCGAGCAACGTAATCCACTATGTCGACGACATACTTATTTCAACAGTGGGGTCAATTGGTGAACAATTGCAACTTGTTGATGCTTGGTAAAACTGGCTTTAAACTAAAAGAGAAAGCTCAAATCACGCAGAGGGAAGTGCAATATTTGGGTTACACAATTACGCAAAGTCATCCAGAAGCCCTTCAAAAACCCATTATCAAATTATACCATGAATATGCTCATGTATCAGCTGCGAAAACCCAGCAATTGATACAAACACAATTTTGGTGGTCAGGAATGATTTCTGATGTCGACAGGTGGTGTAGTACATGCCAAATTTGTGCAACAGTTAATCAGGGAAAACCCGGATGCATTAATTTACTTTGAAAGACCCACCTAAGGGACCCTGGGAATCCTTACAGTTGGATTTCATTGGTCTGCTCCCCAGTGCCAAGGGGGATATCGCTATTGCTTGGTAATCACTGACAAATTTTCAAAGTGTGTGAAGGCAATTCCCACTCGCAATAACACTGCAAACACTGTGGCACGGGTGATGGTGAAGCAAATCATTCCTCTTTGGGGAGCACCCATACAAATCGAGTCTGATCAGGGAACCCATTTTACTGGGCAACACTATGAAAAACATGTGTAAAATGTTTAGCATCAAACAAAAATTTCACACTCCCTACAGACCACAAAGCTCAGGTATGGTGGAACACATGAATCACACCATCAAAGAAAACCTAGCTAAGCAAATTGCACAACATCAAAACAGGTGGACTGATGCATTACCAACTGTCCTCACTGTACTACGTGCAACACCATCTAAAGCCACGGGCATCAGCCCATACGAGCTCATGACCGGAAGAATCATGAAGCTCCCGACTGATCCAAATGTCTCCCCAGCAGACCTGGGGCCTTTCATGCTTGCAACACAGAAGACTGTGCTGGGCCAATTACAAGAATTTTGTGCTCCTTGAAACAACCACACCATCTTTTTCCAGAGCAGCCTGTATTTCTCTTTACCTGTGGGTTTTTCTTTGTATCCTAAACAATTCTTCTGGCAGTTGTGGCTGAAATCTTTCTTGGTCTACCTGACCTTGGCTTGGTATCAAGAGACCCCCGAATTTTCCACTTCTTAATAAGTGATTGAACAGTAATGACTGGCATTTTCAAGGCTTTGGATTTCTTTTTATATCCTTTTCCATCTTTATATAGTTCCATTACCTTGTTACACAGGTCTTTTGCAGTTCTTTTCTGCTCCCCATGGCTCAGTAAATAGCCTGCTCAGTGCATCCACGTGAGAGCTAATAAACTCATTGACTATTTATACACAGACACTAATTGCAATTTAAAAAGCCACAGGTGTGGGAAATTAACCTTTAATTACCATTTAAACTTGTGTGTGTAACCTTGTGTGTCTGTAACAAGGCCAAACATTCAAGAGTATGTAAACGTTTGATCAGGGACATTTGGGTGATTTCTGTTATCATTATGATTTAAAAAGGAGCCAAACAACTATGTGATAATAAATAGCTTCATATGATCACTATCCTTAAATAAAAGACAGTTTTTTTTTTAGCATGATCAGTCATATTTTCAAAATCAATGCCAAAATTTCACAATTTCTGCCAGGGTATGCAAACTTTTGAGCTCAACTGTAAATAAAAAAAATCTCTGTCGTCTTGACTACCACCCCTGGAGTCACAAGTTCGAATCCAGGGCGTGCTGAGTGACTCCAGCCAGGTCTCCTAAGCAACCAAATTGGCCCAGTTGCTAGGGAGGGTAGAGTCACATGGGGTAACCTCCTCGTGGTCGCTATAATGTGGTTTGCTCTCGGTGGGGTGCGTGGTGAGTTGTGCGTGGATGCTGCGGAGAATAGCATGAAGCCTCCACACGCGCTATGTCTCCGCGGTAACGCGCTCAACAAGCCACGTGATAAGATGCATGGATTGACGGCCTCAGACGTGGAGGCAACTGAGATTCGTCCTCCGCCACCATGAGGACTAGAGCGCATTGGGTATTCCAAATTCGGGAGAAAAGAGGAGAGAAAAAAAAAAACTGTCGTCTTTTGCCCTTGCTACAGTATATAGATCACCTGGGCCGTATTCTCAATTCTTTGGTGATTTTACTAATTTTCTATCAGATCTAGTAGTTACTATGGATAAAGCTTTAATTGTTGGTGAGTTCAACATTCACATATATAATGAAAATGACAGATTGAGATTAGTATATTTAATGATATTCTCAATAAAGAGTCAGACAAAAAGTTACGGGACCAACTCATCACCATAATCATACGGTAGATTTAATTCTGTCATATGAAATTGATGTTGATACTACAGAAATTCTGCCACAGAGCAATGACATCTCAGATTATTACCTCGTCTCTTGTATGCTGCGATCAGTCACTCAAACTACACCAAGCTATCGTTCCGGTAGAAATATCTTTCGACCACTAAAGATAGCTTCACTAATAATTTTCCAGATTTGTCTCATATTCAGTAAGCCAAAAAAGTCCAAAAGAACGATGTTATAACAGAAAATACTGTCTTCTCTAGCACTCTTGATAGCGTCACCCCCTTCAATTAAAGAAAATGAAAGAAAAAGCTCCGCACCATGGTTCAATGATCACACACATGCCCTCAAGAGAGCAGCTCGGATGGAGCGCAATTGGAAGAATACAAAATTAGAGATATTCGTGGTGCATGGAAGCATAGTGTCTGTAGCTTCAGACAGCCACTAAAAGCTGCCAGATCAGCATATTTTAGCAAACTCATAGAAAATAACCACAACAATCCTAAGTGTTTATTCAGTACTGTGGCTAAACTGGTTAGGAATAAAGCTTCGAAAAGAACCAGATATTCCATCTTCTAGACTTCTAGAATTTCTTTACTGTTAAAATTGAAATAATCAGAAAAAAAAAAAATTGGAATTATGCATCGTCTGTAACAGTACCTCAGAAAACATTGTCTAATAATTTTCCTCACAAGCAACTTCAATTCTTTGCTGTCATAGGTCATGAAGAGCTAACAAAACTTATCAAAAAATAAAAAGCCAACATACAACATGTATGTTAGATCCAGTACCAACTAAGTTCTTAAAAGAGGTATTCCCTGTATCTCAGAACCTCTTCTTAATATTATTAACTCCTCGCTATCCTTAGGACATGTCCCAAGAAATTTTAAAATGGCAGTTATCAAACTGCTTATTAAGAAGCCACAGCTTGATCCTGGAGAATTGGATAATTACAGACCGATTTCAAATCTCCCATTTATGTCGAAAATACTAGAAAAGGTAGTGTCCTATCAACTATGTTAATTTCTACAGAGAAATAGTATATATGAACAATTTCAGTCTGGATTTAGGCCCCATCACATTCAGAGACTGCACTTTTCAGAGTTACAAATTACTTGCTCTTATCATCTGATCACGGCTGCATTTCTCTTCTAGTGCTTTTAGATCTTTGTGCTGCCTTCGACACCATAGATCATGACATTTTCTTGAATTGGCTTGAGAATATGTTGGCATTTGTGGACTTGCATTAGCATGGTTTAGCTACCACTTTGTCTGTGTAAACAAGGAATTGTCAAATCAAACAAAAGTTTAGTATGGAGTGTCACAGGGATCAGTTTTAGGGCTTTTCTCCTTATATATGCTTCCCCAGGAAGATATTATCAAGAATCATGGAATAAGTTTCCACTGTTATGTCAACGATACCCAACTTTATATTTCTTCGAAACCCAACGAAATTTCACAATTCTCCAAATTAGCAGAGTATATCAATGAAATCAAAGTTTGAATGGCCAGAAATTACCTTCTACTCAATTCCGACAAAACAGAGGTACTAATTACTGGACCACTTTATAGATATTACAGTTTAATTTTCTGTTAATGCATGATTTTCTGTAAATCTGCTTTGAAACGATGTGTGTTGTGATAAGCGCTATTGAATTTGCATTTGTTCCCACGTTTTTCTCACGTGACTCTCGGTTAGCCACGTGTAGTAGCTTTGTTTTGCTAAATAGTCAGGCGTGTCCAGCGCCAGGATGGTTACTTAAAGTGCAATATCCCTTATCAATTCAAGAAAAGCGATCTATCAGGAGGAGTCTGCTTATTGTTTAAGTATGTGTTTATTACTGTGTCTCACTTGTTTTTGAGTAATATTTGTTACTAGAATAGAGTTGTTTCTTTACTGTGTGCTAAATTCCCATTTGTTCCCACATTTTCATTTTAATCTCATTTCACAAGGCATCACTTCCCAAAAGCACTTGCATATATTTTCTTTTTCTATTTCTTTTCCATTCCTCTATGCCTACTCCTCGCAAAACATGTGCCCTCAAACACATCCCTGCTCTGTTACAGACAATTGTCACGATTTAGGCATATGACACATCGCAACCCACACAACCTACAGCCCCTCTGAACATCATCACAACCTCCTCTCTAATTTTTGGTCGGACTCTGGAACTGCTGTGAACAAAGCTGACTTATGACACTTCAATCTAGACTACCCCAAACTCCTCCTCTTCTTTCGTTGCAACCTCTGTTCTCTCTGACGCATTTCCACTGCTGTTTTTACATCTATTCTTTCGCAAAATCTCTTTTCCTCACTGGATGTAAACACTGCTCCAGACAATCTATACTCCACTTTAACAAACTGTCTAGACAGCATCTGTCTTCTCTCCTCCAGGCCAGCACATGCGACACCCTCCAACCCCTGGCTCTCAGATGTTCTTTGTGAACATGGGAACGACCTCGGGGCTGCTGAGGAGAAATTGCTGCAAATCTAGAGATTCTTTAGAGTCTGAATCTGAGTAAGTATCAGTCTCTGCTTTCTTACTTTAGGCTAACATCTTCTCTGCAAAAACTTCCTATTACAAGGACAAGATCAGCAACACTATAGATGCTCACAGCTTATTTAGGACATTTAACACACTCATCTCCACTCCCTATCTACAGTCTTTGACACAGTCAACCATCAGATCCTCCTTTCCAAACTCTCTACTCTGGGAATCATAGGATCTGTGCTCTGCTGGTTCAAGTCCTATCTCTCAGGTAGGTCTTTCAAGGTAGCTTGGAGAGGTGGCATGTCCAAGTCACATAAGTTACTTAATGGGGTATATCAAGGCTCAGTGTTTGGCCACTCCTCTTCTCTATATACACACACAACATCATTCAGGCACACAGACTTTCTTACCACTGCAATGCTGATGACACGCAGCTCTACTTGTCTTTTCAGCCTGATAACCCCATGGTTACGGTTCAGATCTCGACCTGCCTGGCAGACATCTCGGCCTGTATGAAGGAACACCTCCTTCAACACAACCTAGCGAAGACTGAGCTCCTCGTCTTTCCAGCCAACCCTGCTGTTGAGCACAATATCACCGTTCAGCTGGGTTCACACCATCCAAAAAGGTCAGAAACTTGGGGGTAACTATAGACGACCAGCTCAACTTCACCGACCACATCTCAAAATTAGACCAATCATGTAGATTTGCACTCTAAAAAATTAATTAAAAATTAAAATCTACAAAATAGGAAGATGAGACCTTTACTCTCTGAACATGCTATAGAACTCCTTGTTCAGTCTCTTTATTTCTAGGCTGCATTTATGTAATGGTCTTTCAGCTGGCCTTCCTGCAAGTGCAATCAGGCCTCTGCGAATGATTCAGAATGCAGCAGCATGGCTGGTCTTCAATGAACCCAAGAGAGTGCATGTTACACCCCTCCTTGTCTCTCTACACTGGCTGCCAGTTGCTGCACGCATAAAGTTCAAGGCTCTGATGCTGACATACAGAACAGTCAATGGGTCTGTGCCAGCTTAACGGCTAAAGACACCTTTTCCTTGAGCACTTAACCCTACACTCCTAAAAAAATCTTATTTGCACTCTAATCTTTGTCTTGGCACATACTTTTCTAATACAATTGAAACTTGGTATTGCAGCACTTTTCATATTACTGTCTCCTTGAGATGAATCACTTGTTTTTTCCTTCCTCATTTTGTAAGTCGCTTTGAATGAAAGCGCTTGCTAAATGAATAAATATAAATTAATAAATAAAATAAATAATAATTTATCTTAATGTGTTCTGAATTTATTGACTGTAAAGTAAAAACATGAACAGAAGAAAAATAAACATGATTAAAAGATGAATGAAATCAGTTTGATCTTCTTTTCTTAAAGTCACAGGGGCAGATTTACTAAGAAAGAAATGCACCCACTAAAAGCACCATTATTTTGCAACTGCACTCGTTAAGCACCCCATTAACGTGCGCTTGACACCGCGCATCTAGATATATGCCAGGTTATAACGATCTTCAACATCATTTGATGAGTATTTGGTGAAATGATGGGTTGAAAATGTTCACAAACATCTCTTTTAAATAAAATTCATTTTACCACCTACTTTCATTTGGCGGTAATAAGGGCAAATTGCATGGAGTTTTGAAAATGAAGCACAATCTTCAATGAGCCTAATTTACATAGAAAGGAGCCATGTTTGTGCGGAATGACAATGACTTCATTTAAATATTGAAGAAGCAGCCCAATTTCGGCACTGATTGCGCCCGCTAAACGTGACTGTGGGTGGTTAGTGAATAAGACTCAGGTATTTGTGCTGAAATACCACACGGAAAAGTGTTGTTTTTTTTTACCACTTTATAGCTTCACTCAGATCAGATTTAAAGACTTCAGTTCAGAGCAGCACATCAATTCACTGTTAGTTTACACTTGCAAAAACAACAATTAACTGAATATTCAAGGCAGTTCATAGAGTAGATGTATTCAGTGGATATTAAAATATGAGTTACTATGTGACAAATTATCAGTAAAACCAATTGTGTTCTGCACTGAATGCTGATGGACAGACAGACATGTAAAACATCCAGTATTAGGCTTCAGCATGTAGAATATCATTGAAATGCAAACAACACTCATCAAAAACTACAAACAGCTGCGGTTAAAATAGCTTACAGCAATCAAGACAGACAGAGAGATAGACAGACAGAGCGTTTCAACAATGTAATGATTTTTCTCAGTGTTACTTACAGAACTGATCTGGATTCTTTAATCACAGGTAACAGCTTCAGAAGAACTTCATCAGCTTTATTTCCTGCTCCAACAAATTCTGTAAGATCAAACACATCCATCGCCTGCTCTGTGGTCAACAACACAAAAACTAAAGCTGACCACTGTGATGAGGAGAGTTTGGTTTGTTTTATTCTTCCTGATGTCAGATAATGTTGGATCTCCTGCATCAGTGAATGGTCACCCAGTTCATTCAGACAGTGAAACAGATTGATGGATTTCTCTGGAGAGAGATTCTTGCTGATCTTCTGTTTGACATACTGAACGGTTTTCTCATTGCTATGGGAACTGCTTCCTGTCTGTGTCATTAAATCTTGTAAAGGAGTCTGATTAGACTTCAATGACAGACCCAGAAGGAAACGGAGGAAAAGGTCCAGATGTCCATTCTGACTTTGTAAAGCTTCATCCACAGCTCTCTGATGCAGCTCAGATAATGAAACCTGTTTTGATGAATATTTTTTTATTAAATTCAAAGCTTTAGCCGACAGACTTGGTTTGGTAATGTGGTCAAACCCATTTATATTATTGTTTGTAAAGGAGAGGTGCACATATAGAGCTGCTAGATGTTCCTGAATGCTCAGATGAACAAAGCAGTACACTTTCTCCTGGTAAAGCCCAAACTCCTCTCTGAAGATCTGAGTGCACAATCCTGAGTACACTGATGCTTCAGTCACATCAATACCACACTCTCTCAGGTCTTCCTCATAGAAGATCAGATTGCCTTTCAAAAGCTGCTGAAAAGCCAGTTTCGCCAGTCTGACAATCATGTCTTCATCTATCACGTTCTTCTCAAGGGTCTTCTCATGTTTGATGTTTGTCTGAATGATCAGGAAGTGTGTGTACATTTGAGTCAGAGTCTTGGGGATCTCTCCACTCTCTGCTTCACCCATCATTTTCTCTAGAACAGTGGCTGAAATCCAGCAGAACACTGGGATGTGACACATGATGTAGAGGCTCCTTGATGACTTCAGGTGTGTGATGATTCTATTGGCCAGACTCTGATCACTGATTCTCTTCCTGAAGTATTCCTCCTGCTGTGGCTCATTGAATCCTCGTACCTCTGTCACATCGATCAACACACTTAGAGGGGATGAGATCAGCTGCTGCTGGTCTAGAGGTGATCCAGATGAGAGCAGAGGGAAGCAGATTCCCCTTGATGAGGTTTGTCAGCAGCACATCCACTGAGGCTGATTCACTTACATTACACAACCTCACATTGCTCGTAAAATCCAAAGACAGACGACACTCATCCAGACCATCAAAAATGAAGAAAACCTTATATTCATCACTGGATATTTCCATTTGTTTTGTTTCTGTGAAGAAGACATGAAGAAGATCTAAAAGACTGAGTTTTTTGTCCTTCATCAAATTAAGATGTCTGAAAGGAAGTGGAAATATGAGGTGGGCGTCCTGATTTGCTTTCCCTTCAGCCCAGTCCAGAATGAACTTATGCACAGAGACTGTTTTTCCAATGCCAGCGACTCCCTTCGTCAGCACAGTTCTGATGTCTTTGTCTTGTCCAGGTAAAGGTTTAAAGATGTCATTACATTTGATTGGTGTGTCCTCTGTTGCTGTTCTCCTGGATGCTGTCTCAATTTGTCTCACCTCATGTTCATTACTGATCTCTCCACCCTCAACCTCTGTGATGTAGAGCTCTGTGTAGATCTCATTCAGGAGTGTTGGGTTTCCCTGCTTTGCTGTTCCCTCACATAAACACTGAAACTTCTTCCTCAGATTTGACTTAAGGGTGTTGTGGATATCAAAAATGTGAGGTTCATTGCTAGAAGATTGACAAAGCAGATCATCATATTAGGAGACCAGTACATGGAATCCAAATAAGCAGAGATGGGTTTTAATGTTTTATATAAGACACAGAGAAAGTAGTAAGACAACTATTAGTGAGATTTAACTATATGGAAAGACCGATTGTGATGTATAACCTATATACTTATACAACAGTTAGTTCCAAATCCTCTAATTTGATTGGCTAAGCAGCATTCTAAGAGTTCTGATATTTAGTATAACACTGGAATATTTCACTGTTTGAACATCAAGATTTTTCTCACCAGCGAGCAGAGCTGGAGCTAAAATTCACAGTGCCTGGGACCAGTTTAGTTTTTAGTTGGTTGTAGGTTGAAGTTTTTTTGTTTTTTTTTTACTACAAACTACAAACCCAGCTCTGTTTTTATGATTAAATGCTAATTCCTACTATAGTAACATTAATTTCCACCTCCAGTACAGCTAATATAGGCTTAATATAAATTCTAAAATTACTGAAGTTAAAAATGAAGGTGGAGTTGGGGTGGTGGAGGGATGCAAGGGAGCGAGGTAAGCAATGGCGCTTGTGTTGCGATTGACAGAATTAAATAGACAAGCTCCTCCCGAACCTTCATTTAGAACTCCATATATTTCTACCTAACAGCAGAGGAGAAAAAGAACCACTGTACACCTGACGAATAATCAGCAGGTGCGTGGGAAAAACTGGAGGAAATAAAATCATATAAAAAGCATATCCTATACACTGTTGCTGCTTGCAAACAGTATACAAATTAACTGAAACGTTTCTGTAACACTTGTGGAGATGAGAGGCAATGGATCTAATCGCAGCTCTTTAACGAAAACACAAATGAAACACGAGAAACACTGGAACCACTAGAAACAACCATTACCATCACAAATGAACAAGAACCAGAGAACACGAGGGCATTATATACAAAGATAAATGGTTTAACAAGACACAGCTGGAAACAGTCAGAAAGGGATGAACTAAGTCATAGCAAGGACAGACAAAACATATTCAAAATAAAAGTCCATGAATTAATACTCTCAATAATACTGTCAAAATAGTAGTAAACACAAAGATACCATAACATTGCAGTTTCAGTCATGCGACCTTTGTCAGGCATTTATAAAGGTAATATTTTATAAATACCTGAGAAAAGTCACATGACCGAACAATGTTTCATTAAATTTGTATACTGTCTGCAAGCAACAGCAGTGTGCAGGATATATGTTTTGTTTATTACCTAACATCAGAAGGAAAGTCTTCATCTTTCAGTTTTAGTGGATGTGGCATGGGCTGGTCACTCTTCATGGACACACAGCTGGGTTCTGGTGAGTCTGATTTCTTTTGCTGGATCGGCCTTTAAAAGCACAAATATACCATGTTAGCCATTCTAAGTGCTTATTCTATGTAAAAGATCCTGAGATAGAACATGATGCTAAATTAATTCAGATTAAGAGAATCATGATTCTCATGATTTGTTCATGAATCCGATTCATGACAAATCATTCTTTTCAGTCAGATCTTTTTTATGAATCAGCTGATCCGGTTCACAAAAACACTCGGAATAATTTGTGAATAAATCTTTAGTAAGATTTTTCCATTTACAAAACCGATACGGTTCTCAAGTTCGACTCCATCCAGTTGCAGCAGTTAATGTTGTAAGATCATACTGTAAGATTTTTCGTGAAGTATAACAATTTATGTTAAAGATTTTAATGTATGAATCACGAGTAGGGCTGGGTTATCGAGAACCCATTATTGTACACAACCGGTTCCATTTTTTTTTTTTTTTTTCTTTTTAAATACCAGAACCGTATTATTTTCACGACTTTCGGTTCCGTTAACCAGGGCCATTTCTTAGCATATGGGGGCCCTGAGCGAATTCCTACTTGGAAGCCAACCCACACCCCATCCCCATGGATCCAGGCCCACCAAATTTTAATATATTAACTTAAAAGCTAAATATATTAATTCAAGAAACACACAAAAAAAATACAAATAAAATTAACACAAAATTAACAAACTATACTAGAAACAGCCCCACCGTTAATGGTTCCTATACATGCAATTTTCTGGCGATGCGGATGGAACACTGTACTAAAATATTCTTCCAGCAGCACATTTCAGCAGCAGCGCTGCCATCTTCTGGATCTATGGCATGGAACACACAGTGCTACAAGTGTATTCTGATTCCCGAATGAATTACTTTTATGAGCCGGATCTTTTGAATGTACAGCACAAAACATATGACTCTTTCTGGTATAGTACAATTCCCGAGTGAATGACTCTAATGATCCAGTTCTTTTGAATCTACAGTGAGAAACATACGGTGCTTCCGGTATATTCTGATTCCCAAACAAATTACTCTAATGTTCTTTTAAGTGAATCAAAAACACTTATTTATTAGTACTGAATTAATTTACAAGTTATGAATGTCCAACTCGAAATGAAATAAGAACTGTTGAAGTCTCTCAAGCCTGAAGTACAACATTACACTACATAGCACAACTGTCTCTGGAACTGTTAGTGTTATGTCATGTTGTACTTCAGACCAGTTACTGATTGGTTGTTCATACGACAATGTATATTTAGAGTCTTTTTTTTTTTTAAGTGTAATTTTATAAAAGAATGAATGAAATATGCTTTCTTGTTTGTTTACATTTTTTTATTATTATTATTATTATTTAAAATATAGTTAGGATTAATTATTGTATTGCATTTATGTCTCTATAAAGTCTGCAAACACATCTTTTACAAGAACTGTACTAAATGTATTTCTGATTAGCTATAGCTGCTCTGTAGAACCCTCAAATGATCTCATCATTTGGCAACAAACTGCAGAGGGCAGTAAATGAAAGAATAATTGCATTTCTAATTTCCAAATAATTCATGCTCCATAACTACTCAAATAATCGTTACTGGAATCGGAATCGTTAAGAGGAATCAGAACCGAAATAGTTGAATTCCTTTCGATTCCCATTCCTAATCACAAGTTGTACACCATACACTACTTATTTGATCCTTTTATAACCCCTGTTGAAGCTTGAAAGCTCTCCTTGCTATTCTTTTAAATTTCAAGGAAAAATATCCAATACTATATCTAATATACAGTATTTATATATATATATATATATATATATATATATCCTATATATAATAATCAGTCATTCTAAAGAATTTAGATTACGTTACTTACCTTTTATAATCTAACAGAACACGTTACAAATAACCGTTTGCAGCCTGTATTCTATTATTTGTAGTGGAATAGATTTTAAAAGTAAACCTCCCATCCCTAATTAAAAGTATTACAAACTGTAATCTCAAGTTTCATCCTAATTACAGCTCATGAAATAACACGTGCTCGTAATGCAACTTTTGTCACCTAAGACATCTTTAAATTTTAGTGGATGTGGCATCAACTGGTCACTCTTCATGGGCACACAGCTGGGTTCTGGTGAGTCTGGTCTCTTTTAAACAATGTTAGCCATTCTAAGTGCTTATTTAAGATGAAAGATAACATGATGCTAAAGTAACTCAGATTAAAGGTGTACTCAGTACAATTTTTGCTTATGTTCCACTGACACCTAGTGGCGTAGACGCAACATCACACAAAAACAGAACTTCTGTTACCGATATATCATTGTAAAAATGTGCTATTCACAATCAATAATTAATTTAATTTGCAATTCAAAGCAACTAATTTAAAAAGATTATTGAGAGAGTAATATAATCTAAACATGTGGCACTCGTGATTGTGTGATTTCGAATAAAGCAGCTTTTAATACTGATCTGACTAGAGCAGGGGGTGCCAAATCCTGCTCCTGGAGGGTCACTGTCCTGCAGGGTTTAGCTCAGAGTTTAACACATCAGCCTGTAATTTTCAAGTAATCCTGTAGACTTCATTAGCTTGATGAGATGTTTGATTAGGGTTGGAGCTAAACTCTGCAGGACAGTGACCCTCCAGGAGCAGGACTGTGCACCCCTAGACTCGAGTCTTCTTCTCATGCGAGTGTAAATAATTTTTTTTAAATTTCAAAAATACATCAAATACAAATCATTTAACTAATTAGATATTACAAACTGTAATCCCAAAATCCATCCTAATTACTGCTCATAAAATAATAGTGTCCATGCATCTTTTGTCACCGAATGTCAAGAAGAAAAACTCCATCTTTGAATTCTGTTGGCTGCACTATTGACTGATCACTCATCATGGGCAAACAGCTGGGTTCTGGTGAGTCCGAGCTCTCTTTCTGAATTGTGTTTCTGTAAAAAAGAATTAAAAGTGGTCATTTTCTTTAACTTGTTTATTTATTTATTTGAATATTTGTGATCTATCAATAATCCAAAGAGGAGTCCCCATATGCTCAGAAACAGCCCTGAGACTTTAATGAGAGTACCTGCATCCTGGAGAAAAATCTCCATCTCTGAATGTTTGTGTCTCCTCCATGAATCATTGAGTCCTCATGAAGATGCACAGCTGGACCTGGTGAGTCTGATCTCCTCCATTGACTCAAATTGAACGAAACCACTGAAACACACATACACACATGTATTGATTTCCACGTGAGGACATCCCAAAATCTCCCCAAAGGGTTTTGTCTGATTTTGCACTGTTCCGAGTATTTGTCTCCAAACTAGCTACTTACACACAACAACAACAACAACAAGAAACCGTTATTTTTTCAGCTGGGTTGAGTTTCTTCAAACTATATGCGTCCCTTATTACACCTGTTTAATATTCATGACTTAAAAAGGGCATGTCTATTAAAACTTATATGTATTGTATATATTATAAGTAATATTCGCCAAGTTGAATCAAGCTGCAAAGTGCTGGTGTTTCCTTATTTCAGAAATAATAAAACGATCGAGGTTATTGTAAATAATAATAAACTAAACAAAAAGCAGAAACAGTTAATAACAATAATGGAATTAAAATCTTTCGTGTGTCATTCATTCTTTTCATATTCAATTAGGAATCCAAAAACTACAAACAAACGACCTGTTACGTCAATTCATTTACAACTCCATTATTACTAAACAAAACAAAAAATGACGACTGGTTTTATCTACTTTGTTCAGGTTACGCAACATTTCACTTTTACTTTAAATTCGTGTTTGCTGAAACTTTACAGAACGTCAATAAGGAAATGACACCAGCGCGTCAGAAAAAACCCGAGCACTCACCAAACGTTTTACTAGATACAGCTGCTCAATCTCAAAACCCTGCAGTTCCATGTACTAAAGATATTGTAAATGTTCATATTATACGCTAAACCCTGTTCTTCCGATATATAACAACTTGAAAATGTCGAAAAACAAACTCCGAACAAACTTTCACGTCATGTGTGACAGAAATGAGCAATATTCGGAGTGACAGATGGGGGCGCTATCAATCCACTTTACTCATCTTTTCTGAGAAATTTTAAAAAAGGGGGGAAAAATTATATGGCCGAGTCAAAATGGCAGACTACTCCTACTATTTCTGCCACAGACAAACATGGCAGAACTAGTGAGATTTGGTGGCCAAGATGGCGCTGAAGAAAGCTAACTTTTGAGAGGCGCAGTTTTCTTTTGTGTAAAACTTAGCTTTCGGTTTCTCAAATTTAAACTCGTTGGTGCAGGATATCTTTTATAGATGTTTTCTTAAGTTTAGACCAAAACGGGATCACTATCAAACTCCTCCTAGTGAGTTTGCTGTTACAACTGTGAATAGCTAATTTGCACGAGGGTACTTATTAGCTATTTATTGGGAACGAAAGATGAAAGCAAGTACGGTAAACTCTCAGAAGATTAAACAAAAATCCATGCCAATAGTTTGGGTCAAGTTGATCCACAACTATGTGAAACAAACAGGGTTGGGAGGGTTACTTTTGAAATGTATTCCACTACAGATTACAGAATACATGCTGTAAAATGTCATTTGTCATTTGTCATTCGTTAGATTACTCAAGGTCCGTCACGTATTCTAAATACTTTGGATTACTTCTTCAGCACTGGTAGATTTTTCACTTGTTTTGACTATAAAAACTCTGCTAGTACAGTAAGACAAAATACACATGTTAGAAATAAATTCTCTGATGAACCTAAATATCTTATGCAGTGTTGTTTCTAAAACAAGATAAATCAAATTGATCTTGTTTTAAGGATTTTTAGATATTTTTTACAGGAAAACAATACACAAATTATTATCAAGAATATGATTTTTGCCCTAATATCAAAGGTCTTACTAGAACGAAAAAAAGAAATTATGATCCAACGTGAATTTTCTTGATAAAAAAATATAATTCCTAGTAACATATGCATGTAAAATGGCTAGAAATAGCATTTTAGCTTAGTGTAAAGCTAACAATTTACACAAGGTTTATTTCTATTTCTTCTGCTCCAAACTTACTTCAAACTTATTCTCTGTCTGCTCATATGAATGTAACACATCATAAGAAAGTGTTTCACTGCTGTTCAAATGCACTTTGGATCGCATCATTTATATGTATAAATGTTTTCCATCTGAAAGGACTAAATATTAAATGAAACAAATGACAATAAAATGCAAAGTAATCTCTTTAGTAATCAAAATACTTTTTGAATGTAACTGTATTCTAAATACCAATGGTTTAAATTGTAACTGTAGTGGAATACAGTTACTTATATTTTGTATTTTAAATACGTAATCCCGTTACATGTATTCGTTACTCCCCAACACTGGAAACAAACCACTGACGAGCCTGAAGACCAGCCAGTTTTAGAAACATTGGGTAATAGCCCAGCAAAAAAAAAAAGAAAAGCAATAAGAATAGATATGCCTGAGACGGTCTCTAACTACACCTAGCTAACTGCAGTTAACAGAATTGCTGTTTGTTGAGAACACTGTGAAAGAAATCAAAGAGCAAGTGAGTGGCATAAATGGCAGGATGGATATGGTGGAGGAGAAATTAACAGCATTAAGTACAGAAAATAGGTTGTTGCGAAGCAGGGTGAATAAACTTGAGGCTTATCAAAGATGCTGGAATCAGAAAATATCTGGAATCCTGGAGCAGGATGACGAAAATGTCAGAATGACAGTAATCGAGCTTTTCTCCAACATTTCAAAACTCAGTGGATGTTGCTTACCGACTGGGTCCCGGCCAAAAAAGGGGAACGGATCTATACAACCATGCCGTATTCTTGTGCAGTTCTTACGACACGCAACTGCATGTGGACCGATGCAAAAAAATTCCAAGGTTCTCAAGCAAATGAATATAAAAATCACAGAGGAATTGACACGGTATGTGTCAAAGAGCCAAGTTATGGCCTCTGGTGGAAGAGGCCAGATGGCAGAGGAAGATTGCTGGATTCAAAGGCCCCTTTGCCATTGTCGATGGCAAAAGATTTACAGCTGATGGCATTGAATAAGGTGAAAAACATTCATTCGTTCTTAATACGAACAATTTTTATGCCGGATGTGCATAATTTGTAATTTTTTGAACAAAATGTTCAAGGGCAGCTACTATTTCCAATATTTTGTTTTGTTTTATCCTTGGATGCTGCTATACCTGTTTTATTTGTCCTGAAAGAAGGCATTTAAAGAAGCAAAGAGCTAATAATGGTACACTTATGCACCATAGTTCTAATTGTAAAAGGGTACCGTTTAATGTTGAGATTTTGCACTTTGTTTAACAGATCTCTTTATCATTTAAAAGTTAGATATGTTAATGTTCTCACTTTATTGTTTTTCAAATAATGTACGGGGAATTTGTGACATTACTAAGAGAAAAGTCTTATTTTTATTTTGTCAGTCTCAAAAAAGGAATATTTACTTTCTTCAAGAAACGCACTCATGTAAAAGTGGCGAAAAGTTTTGGCAAAATCAATGGGGGGAGCTCTATTCTGTCATTGTACCTTTTTAGACCAAAGTCCTTATTTTGTAGCAATACAAGATATCATAAAAAAAATGCAAAGACATGACTGATATATCAATATCTTTAAAATGGGAATTATTAAAAAATGAACGTAGAAGCTTTTCAATTAAATATGGTCAAGAACAGTCTAAAAAGAAAACAAAGAAAACCACTACTTAATGAAAATGAAAAAATGAGGCTGCATGTTCTACAAGAGAATCTTGACAAACTGTATATAGAAAAAGCGAGAGGAGCCTTTATAACATCAAGAGCCAAATGGCTAGAGTATGGGGATCACTTTATACCCAAAATCTCCCTGCATATCTCAAATATTTGTGAAAGTCCCTTATCATTAGAAGGGTTAGATCATACATTATCCAAAAGTCCTGGCCCTGATGGCTTACCTTTTGAATTGTATAGGACTTTCTGGAAGGATCTAACAGATTTGATTTTTTCTGCTTTTGAAGATTGCTTAAGATCTGGTGAACTATTAGAAACTATGAAACAAGGACTTATTACTCTTTTACCCAAACCAAATATATTTAATTTTATATTGAAATTTGGCGTCCCATCACACAACTAAATTCTGATTATAAATTATTAACTTCTCTTTTTGCTAAAAGATTGAAGCCTTGTCTGGAAGAAATTATTTCAATAACACAGCCAGGTTTTATGAAGGGTAGACATATCTCAAATAATATTCGCCTTTTCTTAGATATGTTATGCTACTCTGATCTTGTTGAAGATGGTGCCATTGTTTTGTTTCTAGATTTTTATAAGGCATTTGATTCTATTGAGCATGAATTTATATATATACAGCTTTAGATAAATTTTTATTAAAATGTCAAAACATGGTTTGAACTAAATACAAAAGGTATAAATAGCAGTGTTGCCCTTGCAGGAGGAACTTCAAAACATTTTGTACTTAGTAGGGTATACGACAAGGTTGCCTGATTTCCCCTTTCTTATTTTTGATTGCAGCAGAATTACAGAATCTTTATACAGTGAACTGTATTAGTTCTGAGGGTATAAGAATTGGTGAAAATATTGTCTTAATCAGTCAGCTGTCAGATTTTCATTAAAGATGAAAATGCCCTCATTCTGAGGGACGATTCAGCCTCACTCGCCCTCCCACCCGCCTCTTCTGTGATACCCAAGGGGTCACATGAGGAGGTACGGTGGGGCTGCGAGGTGGAGCAGGATGAATTTGAAGTGGTCCTCGTGCCGGCACACGCCCCACGAGACCCTCAATCTCCATGCAACGCGTGTATGCCGATACATTATGTGCATGACGAGCTCCAGCCCTCCGCAGGACCGCACAGCCTAGTCTCGTTAGGTGGTTCTGATGCTGGGTATGATGACTATGTCATGTCTCTCGCTGCATCAGGTGAGTGGTCAGTGGATGATTCTACCACCCCTCCCCCCAGCGAGGGCGAGAAGCGGGTTACGCGCCACTGACAAGGAGATGCTTCACGTCCTTTTTAAGGGCGGACGAAGAGCTCGATATCGAGTGGTCTCCTCCAGAGGAACCTACACAATCTTGCCTTGATGAATGGTTCCTGCAGTCCAGACACCATCAAGCGACCGCGTCTCGTAGATCTGCCCCGTTCTTCCCTGAAGTTCATAACGAACTGTCAAAATCCTGGCGTGCGCCCTATTCAGCACGCCCACACAGTGATTACATCCTCTCTAATGTGGATCACGGGGAAGAAAACGGTTATGCCCAACTGTGTTTCTGTGTCTCACACTAATCACATGCAATAAAGTGCACATTATGCACAAAGATTGCAAAAAGAGTACAGCCCTGGCAAGAGACTCTCACACTTTTTCAATAAGAGCTTTCCCACATCAAAACGGCCACACATTACGCACAACCACTTCCCAATTGCGAGCGGTGCATTATATCATGTATGAACATACAATGATTGTAAAAAGAGTACAGCGCTCGCACGAGATCAGCCCTTTGTGTGCTATGGAGGACACACGAAATGAATGTCCATCTCCAAGCAAAGACTTTCTCACTAGATCATTGATGCGATTCCCTGGCTTACGAGTCGCAGGGTAAGATCTGCCCAATTGGTGTTAAAGCACACTCAACTAGAAGCATGGCCTCCTCAGGGGCATGGACGAACGGTGTGTCTTTACAAGACATGTTTTGCAGCAGGATGGTCTTCTCAAAACACATTTGCAAGGTTTTACAACCTAGATGTAACGTCTCTCTCTTCACAAGTCCTCTCTGTTTAGAGCACTTGCTATTTCGTTTGCCAAACATATACTTATGCCCCTCACCTTAAGTACGGGCTCCCCATCATTTTACCAGAAAGTCACAAGCACTTTCATTATAAATAAACTCCTTTCCTGACTGAGTTAGTGAAGGGGTTAATTCATACTGTATGACAATAGTTCATATATTAATTCTGAGTGCTCCCCTCCTGGCCCAACATGAGGGTCACTCACTAGCAGCCGAGGTTACGTATGTAACCGAGATGTTTTTGTGAGTTAGGCGGGTACTGGCCGAGTTAGATGCATGCCGGACCCACACCCCTGGACTCCCCTGAGCGAATTAGATGCGATGTTAGATGCGGGGGATTGGAGCACGTGTTTCAGTCAACGGGCTAGGATGGCGGGCCACCTTCACCTTACCTGCTGTGGCCCCTGGGAAGACGCCCCTCGCGTCCCAGAAGGGTCCATCCTACATAATGCTCTCTTTCACAGTGAGGACACCAGATCCCCCTTTATTTTGGACACTTTACCCCATGGATACTTTATTTTCCCCATTTTAAACAGTTTATGTTTATTATTATTTCCAATAAACACCTCTCTGAGGCCTGATGTCACACCCACTGTGTCTGTCTCTTACTCACCCCAACACAGACAATTAAATCACAGGGGATGAGCGAGTTTTGTCATCTTTCTTACCCGGAAATGTGTTTGCCTGGTGAAGGGACTGGCTCGGTGGTTGCTAGAGAGATAGATGTGGCGTTGGTTGCCAGCAGGGGAGCAGCAGCTAGCTTGGGCCCCTCCTGGGTAGACTGACTGCAGGTAGAACTGACTGGATACATGAACCGACAGACTAACAAAGCTACAAAACAAACTGGCAAAAACATGAGGGAAGGAAGCACAATGTATAAGGAGGAAGCACAGGAGGAGCACGTGAAACCAATTAACAAAACGAGGACTAAATAACAACTAGATGGGGGGTGTGGTTAGGGCAAACAAGCAGGTGGAGAAGGGAGAGCACACGGCAAACACAAATAAAGACCCAGCCATGTGCTAAGATAGACTACTTACACAAACAAACAAACCAAAACAGAAAGGAGAGGAAGGCAGTCCAGCCAGGGTCGTGAGTTGTTGTAGACCCAGCAAAAAGGGCATTGCCCACTCAGATTTGATTTGTGCCACCTCAGTTTCAATTTTACACCCGTAGTCTAATATACAGTATAGGCTACATAAGCAAACATTTACTATAGTGCTGACTCCCACAGCAACTGTGTGTAAAGATGCCTGCTTTTGTCACCTGTGGTGGGCTACATGCTTTTGTGGGGTGGATAAAATAAGGCACGTAAACAACAGCAGATTGTACAGTCTGATTTTATATTACCACACATACCTAGCAACATATAAAGTCTACTGTATATATCAATTTGTTTGAGCTATACAATGAAGAATGATATGGACATCAAGAAATAGGCTACGTGACAGGCTACCTGAACAAAACAATGCAGTCCATGAGCCGCTGTTGCCTATAGCAACTACTGGATAGTTTGGCGCTTTGATGTTACCATCTTGTGTTAATGGAGTTAATAAAATGTGTCCTTAGCACTGAAAATATTCAAAGCGTTATGATCTTTCCACACTCTGGAGTTAGAGACTTCATCATTTGTCACTAGTGTTTAGTATGTACCACATACAACATAATATCTGTATGAGGAATGATGATATAAGACAAGCAACTTTAGGAAGAGGGGAAAAGAGCTAGCTAAAATAAGTGGAAAATGTAATCTATTTAAAACCTTTTTCCTGTTCTGTATTCCCATAGGTTCTGTTCTCTTTAGTAATTAATTTAGATTATGAATAATTGCTTATTATGTTAATTATTGACTTTTTTAACATTGTAATGTTATTTTTTAAACTAAATAATCAGACTTAAGCTTAGCTTATGAGTTACCTTACCTCTCAAAATTAAAACCTTTTTTAAATTTGTATTTTTCAACGCTGGATTATTTATTTCTCCACATTTCACCAAAAGATATGCAGGGTGCTTTGTAAAACTTTATATTACATAATTTAATCCCCAAAAACTAAAAAAGCTACTTCATGGAAAACGAGACTAGTGTAATTTAATCAATTAAGAACTGCAAAATTAAAGCTCCTTAACACATGCTGTTATAATATATGTAATTTCTGAGAATATAGTGAAGGTAGAATTCATAAAATATTTTATTGTGTTTACATTCCAGGACCAAAGAAAAAAAAATCTTGAAATTTGAGAACAGCTCTGACTTTATTTGGGTTTCCACAGCATGTATAACAAAAGAGAACACTAGAAAAAGAAAAGGGACATTATGAGGGTAATTCTCATGTCCAGACCGGTCATTTAAACAATCACAGGTTTGGTGTTGATGTTAACAGCGAGGTTTCTCAGCCTGTGCTGATTTGGTGTAGAAGAGCCTCTTTAGGAAGTATAGCTGCAGGTATCCAGCAGTAATAATGAGAAGACTCTGGACAGCAGACCATGTGCTCACGTAAGTGGAATTAGACTTCAGCAAGTAGAAATCAGCACCCCTTCTCATTCGCTCATAGTTGTAGTGACGCCACATGTGGAAGACAAACTTCTGCAGCCTGATGGTGCTTTCCTAAATGCAGATTATGGCAATGTGAACAAAACAGGTTGCAACAACATGAGGGTGAGTAAATTAAATTATTTTTTTGGCAAAGTATTCCTTAGTAAAGGTGTCTTTTGCCCCCATTTTTGTGACTTGAATATTATTGCTTAACCAAGGCTTGGTTCATGACTATTAATCGTGTTATATGAGTGGAACTTTGCAACGTCAGCGTGACCTTATTAATATTTCTGAACCAAGCCTTTTTCAAGTCATGGCGTTACAGCAAGCCTGTCTGCGCACTTCTTATGGACTTTTTGACAAAGTAACGGTAAGTAAATAGCAGTATTGTTATTATAAGGATGTGCTGACTGTTGCATTATGCAGCTGTTGCTTACCCCAATGGTGGACAATGTGCTGTTTATCTGTTTCATATCCTCTTCTTTCTTTTTCTTCTCTTCTTCTTTTTGAGTCTCAATTTTCTTTTGTCCCTCATAGTACACGCCAAAGTTCAGGAAAACTTGCATGCTCCCAAAACGATTGTGGAAATTGCTGAAGCACATCTGATAAAAACCTGCACATATAAGGAAAAAGCACTTAGCTGGGCATGTTACAAATTGTGAGGAATGTCAATCTTTGTTTCAAATATTTTAAAGGGTTACGAAACCCACCTTGTTGAGCCCCAATTTTCACACCTCAGACTGAGAAACAACTATATGTAAATATGTAAATATGTGGATGTGTATTGTGGACCAGAAGAGGGAAAACAGGAGAGGGTCAAGAACTACTTTTAAAAACACACAAACAGTGATGCTGAACCTCACATTATGAGTGGAGATTAAAACAAGAGAGTTTGAGGCTGTATATCAATCATGGGACAAAAGTGTGAAGAGTGAAGACAATGGAACAGTTTGCAAATCTGAATTTTTTGTTTTGATTTTTTGTTAAAACTTTTGAGAATGAAGTACGAATAGCACTCAAAGCAGATATTCCCTGCTGAAAAGACCAGCATTGCTGGTCATCAGCTTATGTTGTGTTTTGAGTGCTGGTTCCCCAGCATGGAATGCTGGTGTTTTAAACAGATGTCCCAAAAACAGACTGGAAATGGGTTAGCTGGGCAGGAGAAGGGAGAGGCAGGCAGGCCTCCACGTGTACATTCAACAACAAACTGGCACAGGATAGAGAGAACAGGGAGATTAAATAGGGAAGGTAATAAGGAGGGTAACAATGGAAGGCAGGTGAAGCAAATTAACTAATAACCAGGCAACAAGGGGGCATGGACTGGACATGAGACAGGAGAGCACATGGCAAACAAACTTGATAAAAGCCATGTGTTCAAACAAAAAATGAGACAAGACAGAGGAGCACATGGCAAGAGACTCGAACCCGAAGCCATGCGCTCACAAAAATGAGACATGGACAAGAACCTAAACCGAACAAGACCGAAGAGTCAGGATCCAGACACCATGCTCCGAACATGAAAACACAGACTAGACAGAAGAGAGCACAGCAAGGAAATAACACCTGAAGCCGTGCACTCACACAGAGAACAAGTTAATACAAGTTAAACTCATACATATAAAATAAAATAAAATCCCTCTTTTTCTAAAGAAAAAATTTGCCTTCAGTAAGGTACATACAATGAAAGTTTTGTCCAATACACAAAACATAAACAACATTTTTTACGAGTATAGGCACAGTACTTAAGCATAATATGTTTTAACATGACTCTAGTGTGATAAAATCACTTACTAACCTTGTCTGTGTAAAGTTATCCAGTATTTCAACTCCATTGTCATGACAATATAACAACGGTAAACCATAGTAGCAAATCCCGCAAACATGATGTAAATTAAAACAAGAAATGGAGTTGACATGACTTTGAGTTTTTAGGTTTTCATCATTGTCTTCTGTTTTTAAACAAGTCATCGTGTTGTCCTGTTTACGATCAGACACACGGCGAGAAGATGCGATTGGCACCATCTAAACAGAACAGCCTTCCCAAATACACATGGGATACACTGCTGCTTCATGTTTGGAGTGTGATAGCAGCCAGCCAACAAACATGATCGCTTCGGCGTGGTTATGAACTGTGATCCATTCTTACGTGTGATTTCAATCTTATGATGTCCATGATCCAACACACACAGAATAAGCGATGGAATCAGCGATCATAATAGCCCTCCCTCATAAACAGCATGTTTGGAGTGGGACTAGCACAACTGCAGCCAAGAAATGCTCATGCTGGTCTGGTTATGGACTGTAGTCCATTCTGACGAGTGATTTTGATCTGACCACAGTGTTTAATGTAAAAGTCCGCTCTCATATCTGTCCCCGAGTGCTGTTGAACAGCTGTTACGTCCGTGTCTGAATTCTCCACTGTGGCTGTTATGTCAGGTCACGCATGAGGCAGCGCTGTGACTGGATGGAAGCATTCTTTCTCATGAATAATGTGAAGAAACTCTCAGAATCTAGTAACGTACATGTGTGCTGTCCTACCAATCATAATTTGGAGTTTACGCATATACTGTACCTAATTTTTGTGATGTTGCTTCAACTTTGGTTTTGAAACCGAATGAACAAAATGGCTCAATGAAACGAAAAATTTATGTATAATAATGAGTGCTATAATTGTTTTCAGTAAAGTGCAACCTGTACATATCTGTTTTTTTGGGGTTTCATGACCTTTTAAAGGAACAGTTCCCTCCAAAAATGTAAATTATATTGTTAAAAATCTCAACCGCATTATAAACCTGTATGACTTTTAATAATAATTTGAAGAATTTTCTCACAACTCTTCTCTGTCAAGCTCCAAATAAAACAAAAAACACCATAAAAGAACCAAACATTTTTCCATATAACTAATGCTCTATATCATATATATATCATCTATACCCCCCAAATATTTCTTATATTATATCATTAGAGTCATGTAATCACGAGCACACAAACAACAGCGAGAGAGGAACAGGCTATTTTATTTATATGAAGTTTTTCGCACCTGCATTCCAATCTACATCTTGATGTAATCCTTCCTCATGATCACACAGTGTTTTCATGAGCTGAATGGGAGGCTAAACACTAAAGTGTGACGAGACTCACACTGCACGTGCAAGCCATTTGCGAATCACAAGCTGATCAACTATTTAGCCCTTTTCAGTGAATCGCACCTGCAGAATCCTAAAACTTTATTTCCAGGTTTCATTAATATTTTGAATAGAATTTTTGAACCGCACGATGTGGCTTTATGTTTTCTCTTTTAATCGTTTAATGTAATTTTGTGTGACTATGGTTTAAGGAGGGTGTAACTGTATGCTGGGTTGGAAATCTCAAGGATTAATAGTGGTGTTTTCCTTATTACATCACATGTTGGACTCAAGATGGTGCCAAGTATGGCTGCTGCGTTGCGAGCTCCGACACAACATGGTAGTGTTTTGTTTGTTTTGTTTACAATTCTTATGTTTTTTGTCTTGGATGTTGTCTGCCTGATTGTCTACGACAGACAAACACTTTTGGACATTGGTTCAGCAATTACACACTGTAAACCGGACTTCAAATTCCTCAATGCCGACCCACTGTTTACAAACACGCAAGCAGAGCCCTTTGTCTGGGCTGCACGGCCGCGGAAACGCAGGATGAAAAGGGGAAACAGAGCCGGCGTACTCATCAGAGTAAGACGCCGTGCAAATCGACCCCCGTTTTCTGGTTCCGGTCCACATATGAAGCAATGTAAAAACTACAGAAACGAGGGGTCCAGATGGAGAACAACAAATGAGTTCAGACACAACTTGTGCAGTTGTTGACTGTCAAAACCATTTAAAGCAGTTAATTTTATAAAAATAATTAACCTCTTGCCATCTCTTCATGCTGTATACCCACTCAGTTAAGAGACGGTTTTCGCAACTCTGTGAAGTATCAGCACTATGGAGCCACGTTTTTAGTTTGCCGAAAATGCTGGAGACTGAAAAATGAAAACCAGCTTCTGCTATGAATCGTGGAACACTTCCGTGTTCAGGAAAAAGATTGATAGCATTTTGCAAGTACAGGTCCATTCACACAGCACATGTTTGCTGAAAATACGCTTGTGAGTCCTGAATATTTAAGCATGTCATCTTGGTTACTGAATGTGGCTGTCAGTGTTGTTTATGTACGAACTGTGTGTGAACATAACCATACTTAAGGCTACATCCACATTAATCCAGATACATTTGAAAATGGCATTTTAGTTTTCGAAACACTCCATCCACACTGCCAGTTTCAAACATTTTCCAAAAGTTGCCCGTTCACACTGAAACATCTGACAACACTTAAATCCCCTTACTGTGCATTGGGGGTCATGTAAAAAGCGTGGCCCTGCATCATTTCCATGTATGGTCTGAAAAACAATTGTTCTCGTGTTCCGCCGCCGGACAGCAATACCGAGTAAACTTCCCGTCACCTTTGAAGGAATGCAATGTGAAGGTTGTACAACGTAACATTTATCTTTAACAACGCTCTGGATAGCAGGCACAACAATGCCACAACAACATGAGCCACCAACTTGATTGTTTTAAGTTGAATGGATCACATACAGTAACTGCAACAAAAACATAACCGTTTTTGAATATCTCCGTTTTCTCTGTCCACACTACAACACGTAGACGCCATTTTAAAATGTATCCACTTGGGAGAGCATTTTGGGAAAGCTCAGTTTTTGCTGGACAAAAACGTTATCTCAGCATGGAAGGAAGGCTAAAAAGTAGAGAAAAAGGTGTGTTTTCAAACGGAAACATATTAGTGTGGACGTGGCCTTAGCATTCAAAAACAGAACTGGCAACCATATTTGCTGTGTGAATGAGACCATATTAAAATTGGCACATTGTGTTTGCTAACGATACGCATGAGAACCAATGGCATTTTGGCATCAATGACATCAAACCTGGTGCTGTGCATCCATACACCATTTTCGTGATTGAGATTTGAGCACTTCAGTGGAGGGTAAGTTTATCAGAGAATAGCAACTCAAATTTTTGTCTGTTCCTACCAAAAAGCTGCTCTGCGACTGTGACATGTTCTACTTTTTTTAATACGTTTTTGGAGCTTGAGAGATGTAATCACTTTGAACACTTAGATGTATGAAAAAGATAACAATGACAATTTCCATTTTGAAGTGAACTTTTCCTTTAATTTAGTGTGGCATTCACTACATGGTCTCTTGAAACACGGATCTGTAAAAGATAAATGTACTTAATTAAAAGATTACGTGTGAGAGAGATAAAGCTCTTGTTCTGCTTTAGCCCATGTGTTACATACAAATCATGTAAAGTTGGGACTCACCAGTCTCCTCCACATTGAATGCAATCTGACCACTTGCATCGTCAGCTTTGCCGACTAATAAGCTGCTTGGAGCATTGACCATAACAGAGAGATGTCTTTCAAGGGCCACACCAGTTACCAGCTGGACCTAACAAATTCATAGTGAGACATCCCATTTGAAAGCTTCAAGTCCATATCAGCAATGCCATTGCCACATATTTTAATATTATTTTAGTTCTATTTCAGCTCTACTTCAGTTACCCTCAGCAGAACAACTTTATACTTACCATAAAGTTGAGGTAAAAGCGCTCGCCATAGTGTGCAAAGTGCCAGTAGCACTGGAGGCCTCCAGCAGGCAGTACAATTGCAAAGTCATACTGATCTGCTCCCCAGAAAAGTTCTTGATCGGAAAGGTCTGGATGAGGATCTTTCAATGCTCCGCTGTTGCTCAACCCGAACATAAATAATAGCCAAACAAGACAGACTTTCTGCAACATTTCAAAACCTTTCAGGGTGTATATGAATGGTATTGAGCTAAATGAAGCAGATTTTTTCAGTTTCTCAGTTCACAGAAGTTTCTGATGATGATTAACTTTGAGTCTGACTTGTGGTCGCACAATTGTTCTAGGCTATACAGGTGGGAAAATTCAAGTTTGGTCACAGGTGCACTGGACAACATTTCCGAAGTGCCCTAGGGAAACTAGAGGAGTTTTTTCTTTGTAAGTTTTCATCCTGAAGGTTTCTGTACAACACATCTAAATGTGGTTTTAGAAATACAAAAATACAGTACAATTTAGTTTGTTCAGCCTTATAGAAGCTTTGCTAAATTGCTGTGGTACAATAATGTAAAATGTCCACCTATAAATAACTTTTAAATAATAATTCATTGTATTTCATGCCCCAATCTTTGGAATTAATATATTTAAAATCTCCTGTCAGACGTTTGAGGTTTGGGGTTGAGGTTGAGTCGCAAAGCTATAGGAACTGTTTTATTACTTGAATAAATAAAGTTTTATTAATGTAATTTTATTAAAGATTAAACAATTTAATTTAATGGAATTTTTGTCATGAAATTGATATGTGTAAACCTAAAATAGAAAATAGGCTAAAATATTAATTGAGTATGTGCCATTGATTATTGAACTATTTATGTGGGTGGGTGGTATGTATGTTGATTGGGAGAAAGTTTTCTATCTGCCAAGGAAATATTCAATGAGAAGATTCATAATTCATAATCAAAATTATTCATCTGCGTCACCCTATAACTTTGGATTATATCAATAAATATATCTTTCTTTTTTCCACAGGCAATTTGTTTAATATATTTTGGTGTTGTGGGTTGTTATACTTACATCTCTGGAAAAAGATTTAGGATATTTTATGTTGTTTGATTTCTGATATTCCTTTGAAATTCAAAAAAGGTATTATTGTTAATACCGTAGATTAAAAGACATGAGTCAGGTATTTTTATTGAATTAATTTAGGCTAAATATTTTATACATAGGATTTTTTTTCTATTATGCATTATGATTTGTGTGACTGTATATATATATATATATATATATATATATTTAGGCACTTGTGAAAAATGTTGCATAGTGAGGATGTCTTCAAAAATAATGACATAAATAGTTTTCATTTATCACTTAATGTCATACAAAGTCCAGTAAACAGAAAAAGAGCTAAATCAATATTTGGTATGAACACTTTTGCCTTCAAAACAGCACCAATTCTCCTAGGGACACCTGGACACAGTCTTTCTTGGTTGTTGGCAGATAGAATGTTCCAAGCTTCTTGGAGAATTCACCACAGTTCTTCTATCTATTTAGGCTGTCTCAATTGCTTCTGTCTCTTTATGTAATCTCAGACAGGCTCGATGTTCTGTGGGGGGCTTTGTGGGAGCCATGACATCTGTTGCAGGGCTCCCTGTTCTTCTATTCTAATCTTTTCTATTTGCAAAAGTAATGTTTGGGAGTCTAACATTTATATTTCCTATTGACACACTAAAGCTGAAGATATAAATAACCATCTTAAGACAAATGCTTTTGTGAAACATCTTATGTGCCTAAGATTTTGCACTGTACTAATATATATATATATATATATATATATATATATATATATATATATATATATATATATATATATATATATATATATATATATATATATGTTTTTTTTTTTTTTTCACTGTGTGTGTGTGTGTGTGTGTGTGTGTATGTGTGTAGGTACTATTATTATTATTGTTTTTTCTATTAATAGAAACAATTTCCCCCCTCTGGCATTTAATATACGGTCATTTTGAAACTTTCTTGTCTGTTCTATTTTTATTTTATTTTTTTAAAGAAGAAGAAGAAGAAGAACAAGAAGAAGATACGACGCGTATCTGACCAATTAGAGACAACTTCCGCGCTTCTAAGCTCCGCCCATTTCTGTAAACGCTGTCATTTGACTAGTTTCGTTTCTAACTGTTTATTTCTATTCTTGGAACAGAACCAGTTTTGCTCTCTTCAGTTGTGTTGCAAACGGTTCTAATAAAAGGAACTAGAGCTGACCCAAGAGGAGCATTATGGGAACGACTGAGAGAAGCGGAAGCGTCCGAGAGTTACTGTCTTTTGTGAAACTGAAACTCTCATGACATAAAACAGCTGCAATGGATCTCAAAGAGCAAACTATAGCGTCATTAAAGAAATACGAAACTCGCGACGAATTTTCTTATCTACCTGCTCTCCCTAAAGCGTCAGTGCTCATTCCTCTGCTGGTGAAAGATGGACAGCTGCAAGTATTATTGAACGTGCGTTCACTAAACGTAAGACACTTGCATCTTTTAGTACCTGTTCTGAACTCCTCTAGATATGGTTTCAGAAAACTATTATGCTATTTTGTTTTATGTGTCCAATGAAAAACAATGCGAATGCCACGTCTCTAATGTAGGTCAGTAGTTCTTCACAGAACTTGATTTACAGGATCTTTTTTACCTTTCCAGCTCAAGGTACACGCAGGTGAAGTTTGTTTCCCTGGAGGCAAATCTGAGTCCAGTGACAGAAATGAAATAGACACAGCATTGAGAGAAGCAGAAGAGGAAATTGGTCTTCCTCCTAACAGAGTGGAGGTGGTCTGCAAACTCTTCCCCGTCTTAAACAAGGTACACTGTTTTTCATGTATTTATTTTTCATTTGTGTTATTGTCTGGTGACCAACTATAACAGATCAAATCATCTCCACAGAATGGTCTTCTCATTACTCCAGTGGTTGCGTTCATTGAGGAATCTTTCAAAGCCAGTCCAAATCCACATGAAGTGAGCGAGGTGTTCACTCTTCCTCTGGAGTTTTTCACTAAAGAGGCCGATCATTCCTGCTATCCTGTGCCAGGCGCCTTTGGATCGACACATAGTTTTATATACACTGATCCCAGTACAGGCAATATCCATCAGATCTGGGGTCTTACTGCCAGTTTGGCCATAATAGTTGCTGTGTTTGCTCTCAGAAAGAAACCGGAGTTTGAGATTGGCTTAAACTTAAAAGATCCAGTTTCTCAGTTTAAAGACGTCCTTAATCAGAGATTAAGCAAATTATGAAATATACTGCTGATTCAGTGTGTTATTCAAAGGGAAAAAAACATTTACTGTAATTGCGCCGAAGAATTGCATAAGACCAAAGATTCAATTATTCGTTAAAGCTCATGTAATTATGATTTAAAAACAAAATATGTTACAGTTCTTTCTTGTATCCCAGCTATAAGTAAGCCGTTTGTCGGATGATTTCAGCTAGAAGTGTAACACTATGGTGCTATCAAAACATTTCTCTGTTTGTTTGAGCATCCCCGTCCAGTTTGTCACTGCAACATTGGCTCGACTAGAAATTACACACTTTAGCTTTAAGGATATTCTCGATGTAAAAAAATAGTTTTAAATTGACAGCGAGCTGTGGATAGATCTCATTTGTCTATACTGATCGGAATTATTACACTAAAGGGTTAATGAGCACTTGCCTTGAGTAATGGTAGCCAGCTGGTACGTGATAGCTGTGCAGTGAGTAAACCTCGCTCTCCTGGCCTTAAGAGACGCACTAGCTACAGAGTCTAGAGGCCATGGCTTTTGTAACCTCCTTGCTAGTGCGTCCGACTCCCAAGCCGGGGATCGCCGGTTCGAATCCCGCTCAGGGTGGGTTGAGTAGGAGGGTGAAAAAGTATTCACAAATGGTAAATATCAAGTATTAAAGCAGGTATTGATACTGCAGTAAATACATTTCATTTTTAACAAATACATATGAGACTGTTATAGTTAAAGGGATATAAAATAATACATTAAATGAGTGTAAACAAGGTGATTACAAATGGTGAGAAACTAAATGGTGACTAGTCACAGGACCTAAGATATACACTTTCCCTATGCATTCATATACATTTTAGCCTAAAATCTCAGTTTATAAAAAATTTAAAAAAAAACATGGACATGTTATACGTATGTGCAGCAGTGTATATTTGGTAATACAAAGTGCCCTAGAGTGTATTCACCTTGTTAGATCAACATTGTGTGTTCCCCAAATCTCCACTAGAGATCATCATTACTTAACTTTTGATAAGAGCGAAACGTTCATTCTTGACGCGCTCATTTTAAGCAAATGTATTTGCAGTGTTGATTCCGTTTTATTATTTGCATATATTTCAAATGTGAGTATTTTCTAGATTAAAGTACAACGGGGCTAAAGGCCCCCTGGCTCCAGGGTAAAAGGCACTTTTAATGTTCTTTTCTCTGAAAACACTAAACAGCAACAAAAACTTAACACAGTACTTTCCTTAACACCTGTTTGTCAATAAATACTGCATAATATTCCTAATATTATCATAATGATATCATGATTTTATCATAATATACATCGTGTGTAACGTCTAAAGTTTCATTTTTAGGTAATTTGATCTAATATTTAAAAAAAAAAAATAATGTTCCAAATTTGTGTATAGTAGAGAAATATAAAGAAATTCCCTGAAATTGTCACGTTTATTTTAAGACAAAATACTTCTGTCATTTTCAGATAAATCAAATGTTTTTGAATAACTGTTCAATACGTAAAAGGAAAGTATTTGGGGTAAAAAGCCCCCTTATTGCAGGGGCTAAAGGCCTCTATAAAAACACATTGTTTTTCTTAATAGATTTGTTATAAAAATAAAAAATACATCAAATTTGGTTCAAATTGACTGATCCAATCACAGCGATTGATTGGTTTATAGAATACTTGAGATGTTCTGAAATGCCAAATGTGATTGAAATTAAAAGAACATGATTAACCCTTTTCTAAAGTGGTTATTTTGAATAAATATTATCTTCATTTGTTACTCAAAAAGCATCTTGCTGTCTCAAAAGTATTTGCATAAGTTGATAAATTTTGTCTTATAACTATTGTCCCTATATTTACACAATATATCTTTAACCCCCCTCACCACCTTTTTTAAAAAAAAAAAAGAATTTTAATCAAAACAACCTTCATTTATTTTTTTATTTTTTTCACATCAATTGTGTTGCTCCATCAATATTTAATACCAAAAAAATCTTCAATCTTTATACACTGTGACCAGAAATAAAAGCACATTTTACTTAAGGTGGCCTTTAGCCCCGTTGTACCCTATACATCTTTAAGTACCCTCCTGGGAAGAAACCCCCCCCCCCCCAGCTAAAACCAGTTTAAAATTGTTTGCTGGTGTGGTTTAATCTATAGTCTCCCAGCCTGGCCAAGCTGGAGCTCATATATTTTTAAGATCAATATACACCGATGAGCCAAATCATTATGACCACACATAGGTGAAGGGAATAACGTTGATCATCTCCTAACAAGGCCATATGTCAAGGTCTGAGTTGATTAGACGATAAGCAAAAAAATCAGTTCTTGTAGTAAACGTGTTGAATGCAGGAGAAATGGGCAGGAGTAAAAACCTTAGTGACTTTGATAAGGGCCAAATTGTTATGGCCAGAGGACTGGGTCAGAGCATCTCTGAAACAGCAAGGCTTGTGGGGTGCTCCCAGTCAGCAGTGGTGAGTACCTGCTGACAGTGGTCAGAGGAGTGACTGTGGCACAAGTCACAGAACATTGTAATGATTGTTACGGGAAGGATGTGTCACAACACACAGTGCATTGCACCCTGCTGCGTATGGGGCTGTGTAGACGCAGACTGGTCAGAGTGCCCATGATGACCCCTGTCCACCATCAGAAGCGCCTACAATGGGCACGCGAGCATCGGAACTGGACCTTGGAGCAGTGAAAAAAAGGTCGCCTGGTCCAGTAAGTCCCATTTTCTTTTACATCACGTGAACAGCCTTGTACGTGTGCGCCATTTGCCTGGGGAGGTGATGGCACCAGGATGCACTGTGGGAAGACGACAAGGGAGTGTGATGCTCTGGGCAATGTTCTGTTGGGAAACCCTGGGTCTGGCCTTTTATGTGGAAGTTAATTTGACACGTGCCACCTACCTAAACATCATTGCAGGCCAGGTACACCCCTCATGGTAGTGGCCTCTTTCAGCAGGATAATGTGCCCTGCCACACTGCACACATTGTTCAGGAATAGTTTGAGGAACACGATGAAGAGTTCAAGGTGTTGCCCTGTCATCCAAATTCCCCAGATGTCAATCTGATTGAGCATCTGTGGGATGTGCTGAACCAACAAGTCCGATCCACAGCAACTCCACCTCGCAACTTACAGGACTTGAAGGATCTGATGTCTTGGTCCCAGATACCACAGGACACCTTCAGGGGTCTTATAGAGTCCATGCTTCGGCAGGTCAGCGCTGTTTGGCGGCACACAGAGGACCAACAGCATAATTAGCCAGGTGGTCATAATGTTTGGCTCATCAATGTATAGATGAAACACTAATTTGGTGTTGTGAAAATGTCACTTTGTGATTTTGTTTTGTACCTAGTCAGCTGAAAATATGCTGAAACGTTTAAAAATAAAACAACATTTTTGATGATTTGTTGTGATATTAGTACTTGTTTTGATTTATAATTATGAAGTATGTGAGCATGAACAGATGTCTTCATACTCAAAGGCACTGAATATCTATGAGAGACACTGTTCGTCACTTCACTAAGAGTAAAAAAAATTAAAAATCCTCCAACATACAATATCAAAATTTAACAAGTGAAACTGGCACTTGGTGCAGTTTACGAAAAAGTTATGCAGCTCATTGCACAATGATAGTGAGGTCTGAGCTGAAATTAAGGCAAAATTTTAGTTTATATAATTGTGGTGTTGAAGTTTGTATTATCACCCATAAAATAACAGGCCAACATACATTTTATGAGGTTGTCTTTAAGACTATAAAAGCATCGATTGTGGTGGGCTGGGCTCAAAAGGTTTGTTCAATTAAAAATAGTACTGTAAGTCGATTAGCATTTTTTTATCGCGATTAATTGCAGATTTTGAAAATGCTGAAATTTGACACTATAATATATACTTCTTTTCCTGTCAAAATGTATTTATTTCCATCTTAGGGTAGAAAACAAAACAAAATGTAACAATATAATGCTTTATTAACTTTTTAAAACAAAGCCTTCCACAGTAAAGATAGAAATGCAATTCTTCTCAAAATTCATTAAACATTTACCAAAGTCTAACTGGGAGTTTGACTAATTAAAAGAACTAGTCTCCCCATAGGTTGCATATTCATTGCAATGAGCATTAAATCTCTTAAACTCTTATCCTCCACAATATTAATCTGCCATTAGACTGTGGCTATCCACTTTCCTACAGCAGTCCTGAAGCTGTGTTCATGATTCCCATCAGGGCGTCAATGCCAGCGTGCTTTGAACTCCACTTGAAGAGCGCTTGCAGACAAAAACGTCGCATTCTGCATTTTTGTGATAGTTAAGACTTGACATGCTTCTGTGGTAATTAAAATGCTTGATTTCTATCACAAGTCCCATCTGGGCTTGTTTTGTACATCAAGTAGCATTAATCCTGCCTTCACTTGCTATCAGAATTATCGTAAATACCAACTCACTCAGAAGATGCACATGAACGACCCCTCAATTCGTAATTACTAATGGGAAACTCGTAGATAATTTTGATACCTGAGTTTCCGAGATGGGAGGAGTCATAAACCTTTAACATGGCGGAGGAGAGTACAGTTTCTGTAGTGAATGACAGGTTTTATACATTTTTCTAAATACAACTAATTGTTAACACTTGCAGTTTCGGTCATATTTATGTATATCAGCAACCATTTGATGCATTTAGTACATTTTTACACTGTGAAAATAGCTTGTATTTGACCAAAATTCCATAATCGTCAGCAAGCTAACTGAGTAATGTATTATGCTGTCAAAATAAAAGTTCCTAAAAAAATATGAATGAACCTGGCATCGTCCATGTTTCCTGTTCTTTCCGACAACAAAGCACTTGAACATGACATACTCGTAATTACCACTGTAGGAAGTAGGATAATTCCGATAGCACATGAAGGCAGCAAAAGAGATCCTTTCTCCATCTTTTTATCACGAAATCGCTGTTAAAGACCTCCACGGCTCTATCAAAGGAGAGAGTGTAGCGGACTGTTGCGTTATGCTATTTTGTGCTAAGCTTGTAGGTACACCTTGGTATATGGGCTCTGGTGTGTGTGTGTGTGTGTGAGAGTGAGTGAGTGAAATGATGACTCCAGGCAGACACATTACATAGGTTCTGCTCTGCCCAACATGCGTTTATGTTGTATTAACGGTAAATGCGTTAATCGCGATTAAGAAAAATAAACGTGTTAAGCTTTTTTAAATTAATCGCATGCGTTAACGCGTTAATTCTGACAGCTCTAATTAAAAAATAAAATACACACAAATGTTCCATGAACTATTTTTACCATCACATTACACTAATAAACTTCACAAATTAAATGCAAATATGCATACTCCAAATTCAAAACAACATTTGCTTATAAAAGCAATCACACACAATGTTCAATAACATCAGATAAATAACATTTTCAGATCACAGTTTGTAAGCATTACATTCTGCAAGTTCTTAATCATGTATCTCAAAGCATACACGCACAGATACTGCTCACTCAAACACGAATGTGCACGTGTCATTCAAACATTGCAGAGGCCAGTCCGGTTTGCTTGAAAGTCTCTGCCACGTGTCTGGAGTGCTGGATTTTGGCCGAGAGCGCCTCAAACACATCATTTTGGTCCAGTGCCGTGGCAGTTCTGTAAATGAACAATCCGAGCGACTCCAGTCCTCTCATGCCAAAGTTCACACCACAACCTATCACATAATCAACAAACGCATATTATATAACGGATTACTGACAAATAGTAGGCTATAGAGTATACAAAATGCAAGTTCATATGGTCTGAGAGGTAGTGTAAGAAATTGACTTTTACACTAAGGGGCAAAAATTGCCAGCTGAATTTGATTTTCATGTGCATTTTTTATGTTTACGAAGATTTGTTTTTTTAAACTTCTAAAAAAAATTACTGTGTCATCCTCTTTATTCAAACACTTTAATCAATTCATAAGGTTCTCAATTAGATTTAGAATATATTACCTCCTACCTATAAAATGAAATCAACATTTGTATAATGTATATCAATTTATACAACAGATAGTTCCGGTCCTCGAATCTGATTGGACAAGATACGTTCCAAGAGTGCTGATAAAGGAGTCATAACAGTATTAGGATGCTTTACTGTTTGTATCACTTCACTTGTGTTTGTTACATTCTAAACCAGAGTAATTAAAGAGATTTTTATTCAAAACTGTGAAATTACATATTTACTCCAAAAGATGGCGACGTGCTATCGGAATTATCATACAAGTTTACTTGGAAGATACACATAAACGCCCCCTCAAATCGTACTTAAGACTGGGAAACATAGAGATCATTTTGATACCTAACTTTGCAAGTTGGAAGGAGACCAGGGCTGCATTCCACTTCACTTTAAACTTGCTAACTTCCCTAAGCACTTGGGGGGAATCGCAGCTGCCGTTTTGGAAGTCCGTTTCACTTTTTGAAGTGGGCGAGGGAAGTTTCTGCTGACAGAGCCTGAACCCCTCGATTTTGACAGAGGGAGCAAGCCTACTCATATGTACCATCAGGCAGTTCCATCTCCCAAAAGGCAACTCGATTGTGACAACACAGCAGATCGCACTTAACCTACCCCCATCCCCACACAAATCTAGTGTATTATGAAAGGGAAAGTTGTTTACAGCTTTAAGTGAAGTTAGGTCAAATAAGCAGTTTAGAAGAGTTATACTGAGAAAAGATTGATATATAAAAGAAAAGATTGATATATAAGCCTCTGAAATCCCGACTAAACTTTACCTGAATCTGGGATTGCATCAATCTCCGAAGATGTTGTTTTCTCAGCTGCAAAAATCACCAAATAATTCCACAAAATGATCAGCCTTATTGCAAGAGCGACAACGGGCTTCATAGCCACTTTCAAGTGATCAAGGGATTAGGCTGTAACATTTAAACCCATTGCACGGGTTCCACCAGCGGGCAGTCACGTAAGCAATGACATACATCTGAGTCCATGAGACAGAGGGAATTCAGCAAGGGAAGGGCATCAAAATTTGAAGTGGAATGCAACATTACTGTTCATCACAGTGACAGACGCAGGTAATCACAAACGCTGAGTCTCTCTCTAGCTCTCTCTCATACATACACACACGTCCTTATTACTCCAGTAACTTGTTAGAAACAGCCCAAGCTGTTGTTACTATTAGTAACGGAGGTTTGGTTGCATTTTTCAAACTAACAATGGCAGATCCATGTCCATTGCGTAAAGAAAGTAGTTCCAAACACGAGAGTTTTGGGATGCTTTTTGGATTTTCCTTACTTATTTGTTTACTTTTTTGTTGAACTGTTGTATAAAAGCAATATCACGTGCACAGTCATGCTGTTTTGTCCTGCTGCATAACACCGACATGGCCATAACAGCTCGCTTGCACATGTGATATTGCTTTTTTATACAACAGTTAGTTCTGGTCCTCGAATCTGATTGAACGAGAGGCGTTCCAAGAGTGCTGATAGCTCAGGCCATTAGCACTGGGACACTTTAAGGTCTTTGCACACCAAACGCGATGAAATTCCCTGACCAATAAAATATGAGCTTTGGATCACATGTCAGGAGACGCTGCAGTTACCAAAACTAGCATAACTGGTGGCGCTAAAGCACAGAAAGCTGATTTGACAACCAATATTAAACGCTGAAGTAACTCAAGGAAGAAATCCTGAACCAGCAGTGAGAATGTGTATTTCATTTGCATCAAATGCCTTAAAAACTGAAGAAAAAATTAAATTAAATCTCATATGGGTTCTCTTAACATGTAAATGATATTGCTGCATCACTGTCTTGCATCCCGTTTAAAACAATGCTCTGATCTTATGTGGATTTTCTTTATAATGTATTTGAAAATGCTGCTTTTTTGCCTTTGCATTTAATCTTACCTGAGTTCTCTGATATCTCTAATATAATAAATATTGCGGCGTTTAAAAAAAAAAAAAAAAAATGTATTGCAGCATATTTTCCTTTGTATCACTTTTTAATAAACAACTCTATGGATAAGTGTTTAAGTGTTAAGTGCTTAAGTGTTTTTCTTCGCCAAATATTAATAATATTAATTCTATTGTGTGCCTTAATATACCTAAAATGTGGTGTTTTCTTCACAAAATGATGTAATCATTATAGCTGTGATATAGTTAACAGTCGTAAACAGCTATACTGTTGCTAACAGTAAAGTATCTAATAATGGGTCAGACTAAACATGGGTTTTGTTGGGATTTTGGGTTGGGATTTTGCTTTATTGTGTGTATTATATAGACTCTTGGGGTGTTTAGAAGTCTTCACATTTAATTTGTAACATGCAAGGTTTTGAGCAAATGTATAGCTGCAGCTTGTAGATAAATCTGTTTTCCTTTTTCGATCGGCTCGCTAGAGACCTCCCTTGCTTAATGTCTTTCGTATTTTGTTCTTCTTCTCATCTGTGATGGGCAGAAGGCAAACCAGCTGAAAGGTGCTTTGTGCCACCTACCGTACCAGGGTACAATTGCTTGTCGATTAGCGCCACCTATTTTAAAGGTGTATGATCAATTGCCTCACATTTAATGTGAAAGGGCCATTCGTCTGCAATTCGTTTTTCATTATCGTGTCGCCTCTGGTGTGCAAAGACTTTTACTGTTTGTATCACTCCACTTGTGTTCGTTGCATTTCAAACTAATGTGTAATAGTTATAAATCCAAGTCAAACATTTTTTTAAAGAGTTTTTAAAAAAGTATTTAGCCTAGAAGCATGTGGATGAGGACAAAAGTTTGCCCAACTCACCAGTGTCAAAGTTAAGCACTCTTGCAGCTTCTCCTTCCACAGTCACTGAAACATTATCTCCTTCAATGTAAGCAGCACTAACTCGTCTGTATGACAGCATGATCTCAAACAGCTTCCGACTGCACTGCATGTGATGTAGGGTGAGTTCACTCAGACGTGACTCAATGTCTGTCTTATATGCGTTGAAGGACTGATGGAAGATGTTCTTCATGATCTGAGAAAATAGAAGGAAAAGTCACAGTAAACTACATGTACAAACACAATATTCCGTAAACTAAACTTTACCTGTTCTGGAAAAAAAATTCTAAGTAGTTCTTGCAAAACTCGACACAGTGATGCTAGAGTGTTGTTGTGGGTGGTTGTCAAGGTATTGCTATGCATTTGGTTGGGTGTTCTTTTTTTTTTTAATCCCTTTTTTTCTCCCCAATTTGGAATGCCCAATTCCCACTACTTAGGTCCTCGTGGTGGCACGGTTACTCACCTCAATCCGGGTGGCGGAGGACAATTCTCAGTTGCCTCCGCTTCTGAGACCGTCAATCCGCTCATCTTATCACGTGGTTCGCTGTGCATGACACCACGGAGACTCACAGCATGTGGAGGCTCATGCTACTCTCTGAAATCCTTGCACAACTTACCACGTGCCCCATTGAGAGCGAGAACCACTAATCGCGACCACGAGGAGGTTACCCCATGTGACTCCACCCTCCCTAGCAACCGATTTGGTTGCTTAGGAGACCTGGCTGGAGTCACTCAACACACCCTGGATTCGAATTCGCAACTCCAGGGGTGGTAGTCAGTGTCAATACTCGCTGAGCTTCCCAGGCCCCCTTCTTTGAAGTATTGATTTCTCCTGCCACTGAAGTTAGACCTGACTCTGTCAAAAAGAGGTACATAAATGAGAACACTAATGTGCAGTTTATCAAGTTTATATCTTTGAAACCGAGTATATCCACAGACTGTGTTGATGATCTCCTCGATAACTTTTAACTCATAACTGGAGTCGCTCAGCATGCCCTGGATTCAAACTCGCGACTCCAGAGGTGGCCAGGCCCCTGGTAGGGTGTTCCGAGTTCTCTTCTTTTGTTTTTTTAGCACATTGCTTGCTATGTGCTTGCGTAGAATTTTCTGGTTGGCTACTCACTGGCTTAAGTCAAGAGCCCACCCCACGTCTCTATGATATTTTGATCCCTATATGACTGCGGTCTCTCCTTCAATGTAAGACTATGGGCTTTTTTACTCATTTTATCATCCACCAAGATTAAGTCTGATCATTTATAAAAGTAATAGCACATCTCCCCTCAACAAGCTGCACAATTTGAGGTATATTCATGTCAGTAGAACTGTCTGTAGTAATAGAATTTAAAGAACCATACATGGTCCAGTGATTCATCTGTTCCCCCACTCCACATCCTCACAGGGGTCTTTTCAAGCCCATTACATTTAGTCTCCCTCTACACATACAGACAATTATACTGTATCCTGGCTGTAACCAGGTAACAATATGCGTCTCTGTGAATTACATTTCATGTCACACTGACGGCTGTGTGCTACGACGTCACTGTCTAATAAAGTCTTGTCTCTTCTCTCTCTAGCTCTTATTCTCAGTTACTTTGGTAACACTTTACATTAATGTTCCTTTTTTTAGAGGATTCTAAAGGGGTTCATTAATGACTAATATTTCTTTTTCAAATGCGTTATAAATCATTGATATACGGTAATAACAACATGGATAAAAAGGGTGACTTTCATACAATACCTGCCAAATAATGAACTATATTACCTTACATGTCATAAATGCCTAATAACACATATTCAACAGTAGTAACTTATGAAAATGTACCTTAATGTACAGTGGACACATATGAAGCATTTATAAGTTGATGCCAACATATTAGAAACCCTGACATTAAGTTCACTGTGGTTTATTGGTCATCAGTCTTTATTATATGATAGATGCAGTGAATGCAGAACTGAAAAGTGTTTTTGCAGAGGACTTTAGGTAACTAGGACCAAGTAAAACCATTATTTTGACATCAACATGACAAGTAAAGTAACAACACAAGTGAGTCAAGACAAAACAGTAATTAAAATAACACAAGGCAGACTGTAGCAAAATGACATAATCCTTCCTTTTAATATCACAATAGTAGTCTATTTTTGCTGCATTGTGACAAAAATCATGAATTAGGGCATTTCATGCTTAAATAAGAGTATTTGTTAAGCATTTATAACATGCAAATTAAAATGCTCTCTATTTGTTAAGTATTGGATGAAAGTTGCCCTTTTCAAGCATGTTGCTAGAACTGCATATAAATGATTTATAAGGCAATGTGAATGACTTATTAGTCGTTTACAAACTATTAACACAGGGAACATTAATTTAAAGTGTTACTTTTACTTTCTTAACTCTTTGTTGCTTCTGTTTCTTTTCTATAACCCAAATTAATCAAACTTGCCAAAATGTAAAGCAAAAACAGAGCAAGAGTTGTAAAAACTTCAGTACCCGATACAGTCATCTACCAGTCTTACTTTTCCATTTCTTTTTCTACTTTATCCAATAAAAGCTCAATGTTAATTGAATATGACATATTGAATATAAGGTTTTCCTACATATAAGGTATAATCAATGGCTAGGTGTGCGATAAACAATTTTAATACCCAACATAAAGCAGAAGTTACTCAGAAAAGTTAACCACTACAAATTCCTAATTACTTCTCTAAAATAGTAATCAGACTACTTTACTTAAGACTTAGCTGAAAAACTTCTTTCTCTAAACGTGGAATGCAAAAGAAGTCACTATTTACCTCCATTAAACTTTTTTTCTATACAATGAAAGTTTCTGTTTTCCACGGAGGAAAGAAAGTAAAATGGGCTTTGAAGTTAAAATTGGATTAAGATCATGAGTTGAACAGATGAATGTGAGAAGAGTGTCTTACAGAAGAGTTGGCTGTGTGGCGCAGGAAATGCATCATTTTGGAGTCTGCACCTGAAGTGCAGGCCAGAGCCATGTAGCGGTTCCGGAATGTTCCATATATCTTCAGATGGAATCCTGGTTTTGCTGCAGGCTGGCTGGAGCTGTGTGGTTCTTTCGGAGTGTCAATACCATACGCTGATAGATCAAAGTATAAACTATGAGCTCGGATCTCTGGTGTGGGAACCTAAAACAGAGACACATTATTATTTTCTTGTTCATGCATAAGGGTGATTCTTCAATTAAGGCACTTTTGACTACTCGAAATCTTCAAATATGAAACTTCTTCAACCTGTTCTGTATTTCATCAATGGTTGGCTATACAATAGCATGTTTTGGAATAAAAATATGGTAATGACCTTTATAAATATTCGAGTAGATTTCTAATGTGGTGTAATGTCTAATGGAACTGATTCATTTGATGTTGTGTATAATGGTAATGATGTGTGATGGTAATGATGTGCTCCCAAGTCACTTCTTATTTCCATCAGAACCCAATAGAAACTATTTTGGAAGAACTCAACTGTTCTCTTAAAGGCTTTGAGTGATGGTAATGACAGGAGCATTGGGACATAAATTGTAAACATACAGTAAATACCAAATTGAAATTTTTTTTTCTTTTTTTTTTTTTTTTTTTTTTTGAACAAAGAGCAAAGTAGAACTTCCCAGATTTAAACTTTTTTTTATACATTTATTAAATATGGGAAGTTAAACAGTCTGTTTAGAAGACAAGCCCAAAACAATGAAATTCTGGCAAATTTCACCTATCAACACCATTTTTGATCATTTTCAGTTTTTTGTTTTGTTTTTTTAATAAAAAATATTTTCTTTTCCCAGATTTTCTTGACAGGCAGACAGTCCTCATCTGTGCGCATCGTCGGCGCATGCGCCTGAACATAGCACACATACGTTTGTTCAGCTGTCGAAATGGGGACATACCATATACTTCTATTGTTTTTATACTGTATAACACTAACTACTGTACTGTAAGTTTTATAAACTAACCCTAACCTACACCCTAAACCTAACCCTAACAGAAAACCTTTTGCATTATTAGAATAAAAAAAAAAAAAGAAACTTTTAATTTATGTATGGACTTTTTCCAAATAAGGACATCCCAAAATGTCCCCAAAGGGAGGTTTTGTCCGATTAAGCTCACTTCTGGCTACATATTTGTCCCCAAACTATAGCTAGGTAACTACACACACAGAAACACACAAATCAAAGAACAAAAAATTAAGACCCCATTTACACCAAGAATTAAGATGCGTTTCGGGTGTTCCGATCACAAGTGGTCAGCGCTAAATACAGGTGTAAACAGAGTGCAAAGCATTTTGTGATTTTATTTGTGCTTTCTTTTATGACTTTTGTGGTTTATTGTCATGTAGTAGCACAATGACATAGTTATTGATGTACTGTACACTCACTGAGAACATTATTAGGAACACTGGTTCTAATAAAGTTCCCGACATGGTCTTCTGCTGTTGTAGCCCATCCACCTCAAGGTTCGACATGTTGTGCATTCTGTTATTCTGCTCAATACAACTGTACAGAGCGGTTATCTGAGTTACCGTAGCCTTTCTGTCAGCTCAAACCATTCTGACCATTCTCTGTTGACCTCTCTCATCAACAAGGCATTTCAGTCCGCAGAACTGGCAATCGCTGGATATTTTTTGTTTTTCGCACCATTCTGAGTAAACTCTAGAGACTGTTGTGCGTGAAAATCCCAGGAGATCAGCGGTTACAGAAATACTCAAACCAGCCTGTCTGGCACCAACAATCATCCCACGGTCGAAATCACTGAGATCACTATTTTTCCTCATTCTGATGGTCCTGACCCGTATCTGAATGATTTTATACATTACACTGCTGCTACACAATTGGCTGGTTAGATAATCGCATGAATATGTAGGTGTACAGGTGTACCTAATAACGTGGTTGGTGAGTGTATATCCTCTCTGTGATATAACTTCCTGTTTCATGATTTTCTTGTCATATGACATGAAAAGTGTTTCCTGCTTGCTGAATATACTGTCCTGACTTTTATTGAGCAGACAACAATTTTTCAAATATTAATAGCCTAATATTATAAAACGAAACTACTTCACTGGTTATTTTTTTATTTAGAAAGTCAAAATTATAAAATATTTTTTCATGAATTACTGTACATACATAAAACAGGTTGATAGAGCAGCCTGTCAGTTGATGGAAGCTGACCTTGGTAATCTACAAAATGTTACCTTATCTATTCAAACAAAAAGCTGATTAACTAAAGAGAGAGAAAAACCTGTACAAATTGTTATTCTAAACCTAGGCAAATGTTAAACATTTGACGAAATGTACAAACGAAGACAAACTCACTCTGAATGAGTTGGTACACATTAACAACTGTATGCTATTGCAGTTACAGAAGAAGCCTGATAGCTTTTCTCTGGTTCAGCTGCATCAGGGTTTATTGCTGGAAGAAATAGACTATTATTATTCGTAATGTCTTAATTTCCTCACCCATATTCATAGTCTTATTCAGCCTTGAAAGACCCTGATGACCTCATGGCCACAGACTGTGTGCACTAACACTGTATTCATATTCAAGAACACAAACAAGATATTTCTGAGAAAAACAGCATGGAAGAACAAATGACGTTATAGAGATTTGATGATGTGGTAAGATATAATAAATGTAAGAGGAAGAGAGAAGTGACACAAAAATCCAGAAAGAACAATAAATAGAAATACTGATTCATGGTTTACTTTAAATAAGTTGAAAGACTTTAAAATTGTTAATGTTTTATTAATCAACATTTAACACTAAACACCTGCAATCAATTAATTCTTAATATTTTGACTGATAATGTGTAATACATCATATATTATATAGACATGTTCCAAAAGCAAGACAGGATAAGTCAACATAGCAGACAAGCCATTAAAAAGTTAAAAAAGGCAGCATTGCATTTATTATTTTATGTTTGGAGTCTAAAGTTCAGGTTCACCCTTGATAGCATCTTTGTGTTTTTCAATGGTAATGCTTCTTTTACACATCTATTGTTATTTGCTATTATTGCTGTAACTTTTATTATTTAACTGGTATTAAAGGTGCACTCAGTAACTTTTGCATTTGTGTCATCTTGGACTAACAGTGACACCTAGCGGCGTGGATGCAGCATAATTCAAAATCAATAGATTTTAGTTACAGATGCCATTGTAGAAATTTAGTATTCACCGTCAGCCATGATTAATTTAATCCAAGAGTCAAGGCGGTTATTGAGATTAAGCGAGTAGTATTTGGCTGGTCATGTGATTCTAACATGGCAGTCCCCATGTGCGGACCCTCTCCATGTAGAATAAAACAGCTTTTATAAGGTTACTGATATGACTGGAGTGTTCATCTCATGTGATTGCTCATGATTATATTCCTATGTTTCAAAATTAATATTCATTTCTTAAGGAGTAAATCTTTTTTAACGAGGAAAAAATTGCTGAGTGCACATTTAAAATGCTATTTAAACTATTGGCAAGATTTTTAAAAAGGCAACATTAGCAGTAGCCTTAACAATGTATAAAATAGCTATTTGGCCATTGGTTAACATTTTCTTCCCTGTCTCCAATTTCCTGCTTCCTGCTTCACTACTGTTCGGACTCATTTGCTCACTGCTCCACACTTTGCTCCCTTGCTTTTACATTTTAATCTCTAATTTTTATATCAGAAGTTCAGCACAGTGCTCAAAACGACATAATTTGGCACCCACTCTACAACCAGAGACTTTTGGGACTGATATTTTACTACAAAAAGGGAGTTTTTTCTGTGAAAGCGGTCTACCAGCCTCCTACAACTGGCAGTTTACATTCCAGAAAACGGACAGATGAGAAAGAAAATGCCTCCTTTCAGATCAAGCTCCACTTGCTGCACAAACTGCCATAGATTTCTACAAAAAATCACAGTTCTTGAAACAAAACTACTTGCAGTATTGCCAACCTTGACGAAATACACAGGAGAGTGTCACCGTGGACTCCCTCAGCCTACAGCTGGTGAGTCCTGTGAATCAAACGTTCCTCGCTATACAGAGCTTAGAAACCCCAGCAAAACAGATGGCAAAAGTGACTGATGAAAGTGAGAGCAAAAACCAATGGCATAAACGGGGAGCTAGACCCAAAGGTACTCAACATATCAGACAGTCACAATCATCGCATATTGCATCATCGCATCACATTGGCATCTTCCACTCCAGTTATGACTCGACTAACCAATACTGGTATTCTTCCACCCCCGATGCATCTTGAAAATAGATTTGAACCATTAGTGAATGTGGAGGAAGAAACCCCAAACATGATCAGGCTTAGTTCACAACAACCAGCAGCTAACACTACAGCCGGTAGGCGCTCAAGGTCGAGCAGGCAGCGGCATTCAGCTGAGACCACTGCCGAGCCCAGCACTCTGATAGTGGGGGACTCCATTATCAGAAACATTGGTAGCGGGTCTATAATAACTTGCTGGATTCCTCGAGCAATGGTTTCTGAGGAACTTATGAACATTTTGATGAACCATAAGACTGTGAATCGAGTTATTATACATGTGGGGGAAAATGATATTCAGAAAGAGCAGTCAGAACTCCTTAAGAGGGATTTCAATGAACTCTTTGAAACACTTGGAAGATTGAAAGTTCAGTCGTTCATCAGTGGACCACTCCCAGCCCGAGGATTTCTCTGTTGCTAAGTGTACACACTTGGCTGCATAAAACCTGCAACATGAGAGGATTGAACTACATTGGTAATTTCAATCTTTTCTGGAGTCAAAGAGAACTTTAAATTAGATGGCCTTCACCCAAACAAACTTGGTGCAAAAGTGCTAAAGGACAATATCTACTTCTCCCTCCTTCATCCTGCAACATGCTCAAATCCACTCAACCTGGATGGCACACAAACACCACTGCAGTGTTTGGATGACCACAGGATCATACTTCAGCACCTGGATGGACATTTGATCGACAAATCCCTCAATAACACGGCGAAGACACAACAACATGGGGCTGAGCCGCACACACAGAGCATACTACAGTCAGACTGTGACGACTTAAAAATGCTCCAAGATACAGGACCCAAGGATGATTTCCAGGAAAAAAGCCAAGGGAGCCAAGATAACAACAACATACATCAGTCTCCAGAAACACCAGAGCCACAGTCTTTGTCACCACACACCTTCTCCCTCTCGTTAACATCTCCACTTCTTTTTGATATTAAAATTTTTTATTGATTCGAAAAGCAGGATTACACAAACAGAACATACACACACAGAATCAATTTATAAAATGATATGTCCATCCCTCCCTAACCTTTTTTTACATACCTGTCAGTTATATCAATAACCGCCCCATCACCCAAAACAAAAAGTCCGGGACAGAACAGAATTTGAGTGCCCAGGACCTCGCAAACAAAATTCTCAACTAAAACTCCTGAATCCTAGGACAAGGCCAGAAAGCAAGGGTTATATATCCATCCTCCAACTGGCATTGCCAGCAGGTGGGTGTGTCTTTTAGACCAAGCCTATACAATCTAGAGGGGGTCCAATAGAATCTTTAATTGCATCAGATGCACCCTTGCATCTCTAGACTTGACATTTTTTTAGAATCCTAGCCCATACTCCCTCCTCCAATACCAAGTTTAAATCTTTCTCCCATAATCTCTTGATAGAAGTTAAAGCTCCGTCCCCCAGACTCTAAATTAACAGGGAGTAATACACCGATGCCTCATGACCTTTTCTAAAAGCAGTAATCACCTCTCCCAGAGTATCTGCCGCTTTAGGGGGGTGTATGCTACTCCCAAAAATAGTACAGAACAGGTGGCGCAGCTTTAAATACCTAAAGAACTGAGATCTGGGAATCCTAAAATGTTGAACCATATATTCAAAAGATCTCAACACTCCACTCTCATATAGGTCACTGAGTGTAGTAACCACCCTCACAATCCACTCTGACCAGCAGAAAGGGGACTTATTAATACGTAATGTTGGGTTCAGCCATATGTTCGAGGCAACATTTAAATAAATGTCAGAATTAAACAATGCAAATGCGAGATAACAGGGTGTGACTAAACTTTTCCAGTTAGTTTGATAGAAAGGTTTTGCAATGGCGGAATAGGGGCAAGAACTTCCAGTTCAATACAAAACCAGGGAGGGGCTCTCTCAGGTGGAAGCAACCAGTGAGCCAAATAATAAAACAAAATCTTGGGTAGGCCTAGCCCACCTTTGTCAATCGGTCTATGTAACTTATTAAAATGTAATCTAGGATGCTTACAATTCCAAATGAAGGACTTCACTATGCTATCAAACTGCTTGAAGTAAGAGTGGGGGACATCTACAGGGAGAGATTGTAACAGGTAGTTACATTTTGGAATACAATTCATTTTAATAACATTAACCTTCCCAATCATACATAAATGTAATGAAGCCCACCTGCCCACATAGCTCAAAAACCTTTTTATTAAAGGGTCAAAATTAGCTCTAACTAAATCAGACAAATTTGCTGTGCCCAAATGCCCAAATACTTAATACCCTGTTTGGGCCACTGGAAGGTGCCCGGCTGGAAAGCCGTTACTGGCCAGTATGCTGTCAGAGACAAAGCTTCAGATTTAGACCAATTGACTCTGTATTCCAAGAACTTAGAAAAGGAATTAGTAATTCTGTGGAGGCAAGGCATAGATCTAATGGGGTCGGAGACGAATAATAAAATATAATCTGTGTAAAGCAAAAGCTTATGCGCCACACCTCCCGCCACCACCCCTGGAAAATCACTTTCCCTTCTTATCATGGCTGCTAATGGTTCCAGGGCAAGACAGAACAATAATGGGGAAAGAGGGCAACCCTGCCAGGTGCCCCATCCAGAGTAAAATAATCTGAGATTAATCCATTTGTTTGTACCGCCGCTACCAGGTGTAACATCTCCACTTCTGAGCTTCTCTGAGAAAATGGTGGAACTAGTGTATGCTGGTAGAAAGCTCTCCCACTCCATTGCTGTGAGCCCCCAGATACCAACCAAAAAACTGCAGGCCCCTCTACCACCAAAGCCTGCAGGCCTAGCTCACCCTCCCTCAGAGAGAGCTCTCCAGCCGCTGCCACAACACAAGGGTACATCTCATCCTTCTGCTCTCGAAGAACAACAAACAACTGATAACAGCTCTAATTAATGTGTATCTGGTCCCCGCTACAGTAGCAGCAACACTCACAAATGTTTACAGAACAAGCGTGAACCAGCTGTGTCAGTAGCTTTTTCAACATCTGTTATGTTAAGTGATAGAAAGACTAAGGTTTTCTCAATACTTATGGCAAACCAATCTAATCTGTTGCATATTAGACATAAATCCAACATTATTGTGGGGCCAAAAACAGATACTGTCAAGTTAGCACTTTTAAACATCCGCTCACTAAAGAACAAGTCAATTTTAGTCAATGACCTCATCACCACAAACAACCTGGACTTAATGTTTTTAAATGAGACTTGGTAAGATAACAGCTGCAATGCAACAGTCCTCAATGAATTAGCCCCTCCAAACTTTACTTTTATGAGTGTCTGCAGAGCTGTTAGGAGAGGTGGAGGATTAGTGGCAATATTTAAAGATGTCTTTCAATGTAAGCAAGTGTCACTTGGTGATTACTTGACCTTTGAATATCTAAGTATTGTCCTAAAAGGTGCTTCACGCATTCTATTTATAATTATTTATAGGCCTCCAAAATACTCTCCTGGCTTTGTTGATGATTTTACAGAACTGTTATCAACAACTTCTTCTGAATTTGACTGTTTTGTTATTGCTGGGGATTTCAACATTCATATAGCTAATTCTGAATACAACACTGCCAAAGAACTCAAAACAGTTTTAAACACTTTTGATCTAACTCAACATGTAGATGGACCCACACACAATCGTGGACAAACTCTTGATCTGCTCATAAGCAAGGGTCTGAACATTTTGTCCACTATTATTAAGGCCGTTGCGCTATCTGACCATTTCTGTATTTTCTTTGAAGTATTTTATTTTATTTTATTATTATTATTATTATTATTTTATCCCCTTTTCTCCCAATTTGGAATGCCCAATTCCCTCTGCTTAGTAGGTCCTCATGGTGGCGTGGTTACCTCAATCCGGGTGGCGGAGGACAACTCTCAGTTGCCTCCGCTTCTGAGACCGCCAATCTGCACATCTTTATCACGTGGCTCACTGTGCATGACACCGCGGAGACTCACAGCACATGGAGGCTCATGCTACTCTCCGCGATCCACACACAACTTACCATGCGCCCCAATGAGAGCGAGAACCCCTAATCACGACTACGAGGAGGTTACCCCATATGACTCTGCCCTCCCTAGCAACCGGGCCAAATTGGTTGCTTAGGAGACCTGGCTGGAGTCACTCAGCACACCCTGGATTCGAACTCGCAACTCCAGTGGTGGTAGTCAGCGTCAGTACTCGCTGAGCTTCCCAGGTCCCCGTCTTTGAAGTATTGATTTCTGCCACTGAAGTTAGATCTGACTCTGTCAAAAAGAGGTACATAAATGAGAACACTAGTGTGCAATTTATCAAGTTTATATCTTTGAAACCGAGTATATCCACAGACTGTGTTGATGATCTCCTCGATAACTTTAACTCAAAAGTTAAAAATGCTATTGATGGCATTGCTCCTGTACAGGTCTGGATGATCACTGACAGGCATAAAGCACCTTGGAGAAATACAACAGCAGTGCAAAACATGAAAAGAAAATGCAGAAAAGCAGAACGAATGTGGTGGAAAACACAACTTTAAGTCCATTATAATATCTATAAAGACAGCCTTCATGCTTTCAATTTGGAATTAGGCACAGCTAGGCAGATTTTCTTCTCAAACATTATTAACAGCAATATAAACAACACCCGCACTCTTTTTGATACTGTAGAGAGACTAACAAACACCCCAACACAGGTTGCTTGTGGAATGCTTTCTGACAGAAAATGCAACGAGTCTGCATATTTTTCCATGAAAAAGATCAATGATATTAGAATGGCGATCAGCTCATCCTCATGTTGCACTGAGGTCAGACAGCACCCACCACAAAAACTTCAGAAATTAATCACTATGTCTGATTTTGAGGAAATTGATGGCAAAACCCTGGAAGAAATAGTACAGCATTTTAAAACTTCAACCTGCTGTCTTGACACACTCCCCACAACATTTTTCAAAAATGTGTTTAACCATCTGGAAAAAGATCTATTAGAAATTGTAAATGCGTCACTCCTTTCAGGCACATTTCCAAAGTCCTTGAAAACTGCATTTATCAAGCCCCTTCTTAAAAAGAACAATATAGATAGCTCAATATTGAACAACTACAGACCAATTTCAAATTTTCCTTTCATAGGCAAAATCAATTAAAATGTTTTTTTTTTTTCAATCAGCTGAACAAATTCTTAATCTCGAATGGCTACTTGGACAATTTACAATCTGGTTTTCGACCGCATCATAGCACAGAGACGGCACTCATAAAGATCCTTAATGATATTCAGCTAAATACTGATTCAGGCAAAATATCAGCGCTGGTATTATTAGACCTCAGTGCTGCTTTTGACACGGTTATAACCACAACATTCTCCTAGACAGATTGGAAAACTGGGTAGGGCTCTCTGGGATGGTCCTCAGCTGGTTCAGGTCATATCTAGAAGGTAGGGGTTACTATGTGAACATAGGCAACTATGAATCTGAGCTCAATTCTTGCACCGCTCCTGTTCAACCTGTATATGCTCCCACTAGGCCAAATTATGAAAAAGAACCTAATTGCATACCATAGATATGCAGACAATACGAAGATCTAACTAGCCCTATTGCCAAATAACTACAGCCCCATAGACTCTCTGTGCCAGTGCATTGATGAAATGAACAGTTGGATGTGCCAAAACTTGAGGTCATTCTATTTGGCAACAAAGGCAAAATTCTAAAGGTGAATACATAACTTGACTCCAAAGGCCTAAAGACAAAAAATCAAGTAAGAAATCTTGGTGTCATTTTGGAGTCAGACTTTAGTTTCAGTAGTCACATCAAAGCAATAACTAAATCAGCCTACTATCATCTAAAAAATATAGCCAGAATTAGATGTTTTGTGTCCAGTCAAGACTTAGAGAAACTTGTTCATGCATTCATCCACAATAGGGTAGACTACTGCAATGGACTCCTCACCTGTCTTCCCAAAAAGGCCATTAGACACCTGCAGCTTATTCAGAATGCGGCTGCCAGGATTCTCACCCAAACCAAAAAAAAAAAAAAACTGAGCATATTACTTCAGTCCTCATGTCTTTACACTGTCTTCCAGTTACATTTACAATTGATTTTGAAGTACTATTACTCGTTTATAAATCGCTCAATAGCCTAGGACCTAAATGCATTTCAGATATGCTTGCTGAATATAAACCTAACAGACCTCTCAGATCATTAGGTCAGTTAGACATACAGAGGGTTCACTCAAAACAAGGTGAGACAGCGTTTAGCTATTATGCCACCCGCAGCTGGAACTAGCTTCCAGAAGAGGTTAGAAGTGCCTCAACAGTAGCCACATTTAAATCCAGACTGAAAACAAGTCTGTTTAGCTGTGCATTTTCTGACTGAGCATTGTGCTTCACTGAATCATTTTGCTTTTGTCTTTCTTTCATTTTAATTATTCTATTTTATTCTTTTTATTTTATTTTTATATAACTTTTTCTCAGTGTGTGTGTAAACAATTTTTGGTTATCCTCTGTTTAATCAGGGAAGGTTAACAACAGTTATGGATGGTGTTAACAACTTAATATTCTTTTTATTATTATATATTTGAATCATTAAAAAAAAATCACATTTATTTTATTACTTTTTATTCTTATTTCATATTCTTAATTGTTTTTAATTTTTTTATGTATCTTGTATTTTCTTTAAAATGTATATGTAAAGCATTTTTAATTGCCATTGTGTATGAAATGTGCTATATAAATAAACTTGCCTTGCCTACAAGGACTAGGTGACATCAGCTGAAACAGAATGTTGTTTCAGAGGCAGAGCATTTCTATTCATTCAAATAATTGTGAGTCATGCAAAAAGAACAAAAAAGAACATGTATTAAGAAATTAAATAGGGTCAACTTTGATCTTTGATTTCATGTTGACATTAAATAACAATTAAATGCATGCATATAGCCAGATTAGTTTATCAAGACTGTATGTAACTCACCTGTCTCTGGTCCAGTCTTTCTATAGTGGCATTGGCTCCATAAGCACGACATGATTCTACAATGTAATCAGCACTGATGCCCAGAACAGAACACGAATCACCACATGAGCCATCTGCAACTACAATGACCCGTGGCCACTCCCCCATCGGGATCCTCCTCAGGTACTCTTCACTAAACTGGATAATTACCACAAGAGAGATGTTTAGGTTAGAAGGGTCAGCATGAAGGTTATAACTGGGTATGGTTTTGAATTAGAGTTCCACATTTGTTTTGGCTGATTAAACTAAACTCTAACATATATACTGTATATACAGTATTGTGCAAAAGTTTTAGGCACTTGTGACAAATGTTGCATAGCGAGGATGTCTTCAAAAATAATGCCATAAATAGTTTTTATTTATCAATTAACATCAAACAAAGTCCAGTAAACATAAAAAGCTAAATCAATATTCAGTGTGACCACCTTTGCATTCAAAACAGCCCCAATTCTCCAAGGTACACCTGGACACAGTTTTTCTTGGTTGTTGGCAGATAGAATGTTCCAAGCTTCTTGGAGAATTCGCCACAGTTCTTCTATATATTTAGACTGTCTCAGTTGCTTCTGTCTCTTTATGTAATCCCAGACTGACATGATGTTTAGTGGGGGGCTCTGTGGGGGCCATGACATCTGTTGCAGGGCTCCCTGTTCTTCTGTTCTAATCATTTCTATTTGCAAAAGTAATGTTTGTGAGTCTAAAAATGTATTTTTCCTATTGACAGCTGAAAATATAAATAACCATCTAAGACAAATGTTTCTGTGAAACATCTTAAGTGCCTAAAACTTTGCACAGTACTGTATATATATATATATATAATTTGCAATGTCTAGAAATAAAATTTTTGTCTTTGCAAGAACAGCACTGTATATGGAAACTAGATTTATTTATATTTTCTGAAGAAAATGTGAGTGGTGTTCCTGCAATAGTGTGTATTGGGTGGTTGCCAGGGCATTGCAATGCAGTGGCTTGCTTAGAAGGGGGGCAGCAGGGGCATGAGCCTTTTTCATTCACAAATCTAAAGGTGACTTTCTGGTCGTCCAAAAAAAGTGGAGAAATTTTAATAATAAAAATAAAATAATTAGATGAAACAAAATTTAAATCTCTTAAGGAATATTCCAAGTTCAAAAGTTTAGCTCAATCGACAGCATTTGTGGCACAATATTGATTACCACAAAAAATTCTTTTGACTTGCCCCTCCTTTTCTTTAAAAAAAAAAAAAAGCAAAAATCTGTAGTTCATTCCCTCATGAAAGACGTTAAGTACATAGTCATGTACCTTTGTCTTCTGTCAAATTTTCAAATACTTTTTTGCTTCAACTAAAAGTTTATAAAGTTGTGATTCACCTCGGAGCTTACACTTCTTTTGTGAAGGGATTTATTAAATCCCTGTGGAAGAAAAGAATACCAAAAATACTTCCGAAACCAAGAGTGCAAAAAGTGTGCACTGTTGCACTCTATATCCACAGAATTCTAAAAATACCTAATTTCTCAAAGAACAATTCAAAAAGTGACATGGCAGATCTCATGAGCATTAATCATTAATTAGCAGAGACAGGGTGACTGGTAAAGATTCTTGTTTGTCATTGATGTGTGTCATCCTCCAAGCAGCAGGACATTTTTATTTAACCAGACTGACAGTTTGTCACCCAAAATAGCTCAAAATGAAATCAAACTCAAGTCTTGTTATTTTCATTGGATGTGAGCTTGTCTAGGGATGTGGATGTGTCTAGCTAGTATATCAGAGAGGTGGCATTAATGGACAGGCCTGAATGTCTGAGACAAATCCATTAACATAAACTCTGAGTATATGGCTGTGTTCAGAATGGAATAAAGGCGTACTTGCTGCATATTGCACAGTATATACTGATAAGGCCAAATATTTTTATTTAATAATATGTGAAAGAGTGTATGTCATGTAATGATAAACATTTCAAACATTATTTTGCTATATCACTGTCACATGACCTCTTTACGTGCATGTTTCTTTCAGCGAGTGGTATCCAGTTATCATCTAATAAATACATTTTTTAAATCAATTTGGTTTAAAAATGTCTCGGCAGTTTGGTCAGACAATGGTTTTTTAACTTTTGGTTAAAAGTTATGGTGCATAAAGCAATGCACTTAATTTTACATTGGTCATGTCTTGATGATAATTGCTGTGCTGCGATACTTGCAAGATTTGTTTTTGCAGCCCCCAATATGGTTAGAGGTGGATATGGTGGTGTTAGGGTTGGAGATTGGATTGTTTTGGGATTATTGTTGGTTTAACAGTAGGGTTAGGGTTGGGTTAGAGTAAAGGCTGACTTGATTAAAATAAAGTCAAGCGCATAGTGTCCTCTATTGCACACTGATGAGCCAAAACATTGCCAACCCGCCGAGGCATGGACTCTACAAGACTGTAGTATCTGGCACCAAGACATTAGCAGCAGATCCTTCAAGTCCTGTAAGTTGCGGGGTGGAGCTGCCGTGGATCAGACGTGTTGGTCCAGCACATCCCACAGATGTTCAAATGGATTGAGATCTGGGGAATTTGGAGGCCAGGGCAACACCTTGAACTCTTCATTATGTTCCTCAAACCATTCCCGAGCAGTGTTAGTAGAGCGCATTATCCTGCTGAAAGAGGCCACTGCCAGCAGGGAATACTACTGCCATGAAGGGGTGTACCTGGTCTGCAACAATGTTTAGGTAGGTGGTACATGTCAAATTGACATCTACATGAATGGTTGGACCCAGGGTTTCCCAGCAGAACATTGCCCAGAGCATCACACTCCCTCCACCGGCTTGTAGTCTTCCCACAGTGCATTCTGGTGCCATCACTTCCTAAGGTAAAAGGTGCACACGTACACAGCAATCCACGTGATGTGAAAGAAAACGGGACTCATCGGACCAGGCGAGCTTCTTCCACTGCTCCGAGGTCCAGTTCAGACGCTCACGTACCAATTGTAGGTGCTTTCGACGGTGGACGGGGGTCATCATGGGCACTCTGACCGGTCTGCGGCTACACAGCCCCATACACAGCAGGGTGTGATGCATTGTGTTGTGACAAATTCCTCCCGTAACCATCATTAAAATTTTCTGTGACTTGTGCCACAGCAGACCTTCTGTCATTTCGGACCAGACTGGATAGCCTTCGTTTCGCTCGCGCATCAATGAGCCTTGGGTGCCCAACACCCTGTCGCCAGTTTGTGGTTTGTCCCTCCTCAGACCACTGTCTGTAGGTACTTACCACTGCTGACCGGGAGCACCCCACAAGCCTTGCCGTTTCAGAGATGCTCTGACCCAATCATCTGGCCATAACAATTTGGCCCTTGTCAAAGTCACTCAGGTCTTTACTTCTGCCCATTTCTCCTGCATTCAACATGATTTTTCACTTACCATCTAATCTACCCAGACCTTGGCATGTGGCCTTGTTAGGAGATTATCAACCATCAACATTATTCGCTTCACCTGTGAGTTGGGCTGTCACCAATTGGGGCTGTCCCGAACCCTAACCCCTAAATTTCAACTTATGAAAATGATATTGATATAATATTTGCATTTCATTCCATTGTTGTTTTTAAAAATATATTTTTTATTTTTTAAAAAGTGAAGTTCAAAAAAAATATTTCTTTTATATTTTCTTTGTAAATCATGAAAATGTATGTTAAAAAATGTGTCCCGCATTTTCATGTCACTACCGAAACAGTGTATGTTTTAGTCCATTGGCTGAGACTGATTTTAACCACACCCCTACATTTTTGATCAGGAAATATTCCTGTGTCCCTCTATCTCATTGCTACATGGTGAGTAGATAGTTCCCATCATTTTGAGGTAAATGTGTTCACAATTCTGAAAATCTGTGTGCAACTTTAAGGAACGTTACTACCAAACACCTTTTTTCTGCAATTAAGTAAACTTTTTTGGGTGTTATTCCATATAATTTAATTTTTATGTGTGTACAACTGTTCAGAACTGTGCTAGCTAATCATGTGCTGATTAACATCTTTGAGCTAAAATTGTCACTATCAAAACAGTCACGACCGAAACATGTGGTGAAGTTTCGGCTGTGACATTGTTTTGGTAGTGAAAAAAGGGAACACTTAATCCTTTGTAATCCCTGGGGGAAATAAACAAAATTTTAGTACAGTTATGCAAATCATTAGTATTTTAGTATGTTTTAGTAGTGTTTTAGTATGTGAGCTAAAATTTTGTAATGTGATGTGGTTTAAATTCCAGCTGAAATATAACACTTACTTAAGGGTGCAGTCCGCGATACTAGCGAAGGGTTGTTAGGTTGTTGTCAGTAATGTTAATTTCTATGGTTTACTTAACAGGGAGAATGACATAAAACACAAACATGCCTAAACAAAATGGAAAAACTAGAGCAGAGAGACTGAGAGAATACAGACAAAGGTTGAGGGATGACCCAGTGAAGTACCAGGAATACTTAAGAAAAGAAAGAGAAAGAAATAAGAAACGAAGGGAAGAAGGAAATTTGAAGAGTATCAGTGAATTATCTGACAGGGAGCAATGACGTCAGAAAAGCATGAACAGCAAAAACACAGGATGATGGTGAAAAGACAACAAGAGGTGGAGACATTTTGCAGGGCTTCCACACCACCTAGCACTTCCAGTGAGGGTGATCAGACACCAGTGCACATACACACTGGGGGAAAAAAGGATAAAAAGAGCAAAAACCAGTAACTATAGAAAATGTCATAAGTTAGAACACTCACTCACAGAGAAGCAAGGAAAAAAGTATCCTGAAATTAATGTTTTATGCAAGCACACACATAAACACTCACTCACACACACACACACACACACACACAAACGTTCAGTGGTTCTGAAGATTTATCTGAATAACTCAAAAGCAAAATGTTGGTGACATTGTTCATATGTTATATATCTGAGATGTAGAAATGGACAATCAGTTAGGAAGAACTCTCCTCAAGACCCAAAGTATAGAATAGCTCTTCAGCTAGGTGGTCTTATCAGATATTTACTGTCAGATGTGCGTCTGCTATATGTGCTGGCTGCATATGTGCAACATAGTTAGTTATTTGTGTTAACATAAAATGTTGACAGTCTGATTCAGCCGTGGTCACTACCAAAACATTACTGTCACTACCGAAAATGTGCAGTCACGACCGAAACATGGGATGTTTTGTCAAAAATAAAGTATATTGAATTATCAACTAGGATGTTATGATAGTGTTTGGTTCAATGTATATTCAAACTAATGAATCCTTAACTTTGAAATCAGTATGATCAACTTTATGCCTTTGAGACTGGATTCAAAATACAACAAATCTCATAAATTACATTTGAAATATTGTTAAAATTGTAATTGTTATTGATTTACCTGTGAAAACTTTTTAATAAAATAGCAAAAAAATATATTTACGAGGTAGATGTAAACAAAATCTTAATAGGTCAATATAACCCTTCTTATTAAATTATATATGATTGTGTTTCAGTAGTGACAAATTTGGGGAGAGGAAAAATATTCCAAAACTTTTTGAAAATACAATATGAGAATTAACTGCACAATTACTAGAAATGTGTACCTTGGATATTATACAATTTGCATACATACACAATTTGTGGAAAAAGACACATTTTTTTCAAGATGTTTCCAACTCTGACTTTGAACCAATTCTGTAGAATGGCCCATATATTATATACATATTGTATAGATAGATAGATAGATATTGATATATTGATATATATATATATATATATAGATAGATAGATAGATAGATAGATATAGATATAGATATATAGATATATAGATATATATATAGATATATGTATATATATATAGAGAGAGAGAGAGAGAGAGATGATGATGGATCATTATAATAGGTCTCACCCAAATCTGTGGCAGTCAGAGTAAGACTGCAGAGGAGCCCAGTATTGATAAGATTTCCAAAATAACCCAAACAAACGTCTGCTGTGACTTAAAAATAAACCATTTACAGCATGCAGCAGCCCATAAAAGAAACAGCACTTTTATAGCAAATGCTGTTGGCCATCACAACAGACCCAGATAGAAGAGCAAGAAAGAAAACAGAAGGTCGACAGAAAGGGACCAGATAGTAGAAGTGAATCTTTAACAGTGGTTCATGGTTGTTTCTTATCAGAATGGCTCCAACTGCACCGCTTATATATAATCATTCCGAGCAATACAGACACCAGACAATTTAATAAATTAATCAAATAAATAACTGAATGCCCTAAAACAACACTGTGGCTCTCTGGTGTAATCAAAACAACCTGGTCTCACAGAGTCATGTTACTATACTTACATTTTTGTACAATTATTTTTACGTGGCTCGTTGTATATGTATTGCGGCAGTTTCCTACACTAGATGCGTTACAACAACAATTACTTTTATTCACTTTCACACAAATCACAAGTAAAATGGCAGATTATCAGTTTATAAACACTTGCATTACATAACCAACTACATTTACAAGCTTGTTTAAACACAATCAAATTGTGCATTAGCTCAACTGAGTGTTGCAATAGTGATGCAAAGGACAGGGTATGATTCCCAATGACCATGCAAGATGACACGTGAGCAGAAAGTGTCATAAGCACCACAAAATTACATGTTAGTTTCAACAATTGCACTTTTTTATGTCACTGTGGCAGCGGGGGCGTGGTCAAGCATCTCTCCGGAGAGAGAGAAAGCGGTAAGGGCACTTACACCTGAGCTAAATTATGTCTAACACCTGTCTCTATTTTCAGTGAGCACGGGAGAGCGGCTTAAAAGAACCACACCGCCAGCAGTCGGGGAGAGAGACTGGCGCAAGAAAGGCCACGACGCTGCATTCTATTGTATTATTAGTGTAATGAACTGGAAGTGTTTGAGTAAATGTTTGTCTGTGAAGCTGACGAGTGTGGAATTGTAAGCGTCAGGGTGCATGATTAAAACCCCTACCTGAACCAGGAAATCTTGCTTCTCACCTCCTCCTTTCCACTAAGAAGTGTTACAGTCACATTTGCTTTTTATGACACTATCGATTAGGTTTATGTTTAAGGTTTAGGGTAGGGAGGTAGGTTTTATTTATTTAAAACTCGGGAGAGCACTGAAGGAATATTCCAGGTCCAATACAAGTTAAGATCAATCGACAGCATTTGTGGCATAATGTTGATTACAATATTTTTTTTTTCAATTTGTCCCCCTTAAAAGCTCAAATCTGGGTTACACTGAAGCACTTACAATGGAAGCGAATGAGGCCAATCCGTAAACGTTAAAATACTCACCGTTTCAAAAGTATAGACACAAGACGTAAACAATATGCGACGCAACAGCTTGAGGCTGTCTACACCGGGCGCATCAACACAAACGTTCTAAATCGTTTATTTGTGATGTTGGCAGTAGTAGCTTCTTATTGATAGTATGTGTGAACAGGACATTTGGTACATTTACTAGTAAAGGCAACTCAACGATTTTCCTGTAATTGACCTGGTTGCATGTGTGAACAGGGCTCATGATAAACAGCATCACTGATTATAATGGGTTCTATTGCTTTTGATGCTCCCGCATCCGGTGTAGACAGGGTGTGAGTGTTAACAGTTGTGCTTGACATGAACAGTTTAATATATTCAGATGCAATGTGTTGGATGTGCATTAAGTGTAACCCCTGAAATTTATTTTTATAATGTTGTAGACCTTGTTCGCTCTCTTCAGATTGAGTTTCAATAATGGCTGAAATTAAGGGGCTGCACACTGTTAGCCAAATAGAACAGTGGGTGTTTACGTTGACGTTTTAATGAGACGCTTATGGCAAAACTGAGCATTTCAGACAGAGGTCCAGAGACAAGAGTGGAAAATGAACATACATTACTAAATTATTACTGTTTTAATGCTACAAAAAAACCATTACTAACATTATCAGTGGACCTCAGGGAAGATGATACAATTATTTTAAAAAAAGCACTTCATGACCCCTTTCAAATTTTCATGAGATCAGGCTGTATCAAAACATTCCTCTGTTGGTTTGTCTGGTTGTCCGTTGAGACCGACACCGCAACACTGGTTGGCCATTCTAATTCCTTTTATGTAATAGTTATCTGTCAAGCTGGCTCATGGTTATAGAAATGTGTTTTCGCTTGTATATTCATACAATAGCCGCTCTCTATAAAAAGATAACATTTTTAATTCAGAGAGGCATTGAGGAAATGTCAGGAGCCACACAGCAGAAAGCATATGATGGTCAATATATTGGCATACTTTATGTTTCCAGGAAATTTGGTTGTATTGGATGGATTTTAACTGGTGAAGGTCATTTTCTGCAAATGAACAGCAGCTTTATTGAGCTCCTTGTCTACTCGGCTCTCTGACGTTGACAGAACTTTTAGGATGATGTCCTCCAATTGCTAATCTGACTGAGCTAGCAGTTCCACAGAAAGAAGCATTATGCTATCTTCCTAAAGCCTATTCCTCTGCTTTGTGGGATCAAATAAAGCACACAAATTTGCTTCAATTTGCTTCTAAATTAACTAGTTTGATTCAAGTCAGGAATGTAATTTAACACCACTGAATGAATCTAAATACATTAGGTTACATCAGCTAAATTAATTTTAAGTGTTAGATCAGGTAGAAATAGATCCTCAAAGTATCAGTTGCAGGCTCCTGAGATGATGGTGGCTTCAAGAAATTTCAAAAGGGATTTCAAAAGCATGGAAAGACATTAAAACATATTTTAACCACTTTTAATCTCTTAAAATGAGAATGTGCACTTGAAATTACTAAAAGTCAAATTGGTCAATTAAAAACGCAAAAGTTAAAGAAAAAATCATTACAAACAGACAAAGCAAGAAATGTCATCTACCTTCGGTAGTTTGTTAGACAGCTGTGTGCAGTCTGCTGACTGAAGTAAAGACCTGCTCAGACTGTTATATTGAGTAATTATTATAATAATTAGCCCCTATTAATAGTGTGGACGTGAAGATAAGACTGAGTCATTACAGAACTAAATAACCCACAGGTAATGAAAATATAGATCATTTTAATAAATAAATACTTTAATAAAGTAAAATTTCTATTAAAATAAATAAATAAATAAAAACGACTACAAAATAAAATGACATAAAAAAAAAAAATAACTTTTGCACGTGGTTTTGCAAGAAATGCTGTAAACAGAGAAACTGCAAGCACGTACCTTTGTACCCAAATGGACTTTCACATCAACCTTTTGCTTCTTCTGCTCCAGGATGCTCAGCAAATACTCTTGAAACACTCCGATTTTGGTGAAGAAGTGCTCGTTGTGCCAGCACCCTTCCATGTTGTCGAAATCCACCCCCAGGTCCAGCAGGAAGCGGACGCTGCGGGGATCCAGCGCGATCTGTTGGGGTCTGCAGAGCAGCGCGCTCCGGTAGCGCTCATCCAGCACCGTCAACTTCAGCACCTTCCCGGAGCGGACAGCGACCAGCGCCGCGGTCAGTCCGATCGGACCTGAGCCAACGATCAAAACTGAGATTCGAGCTCGCCATTGGCGGATTCCGTCCAGGCTCACCTTCACCACCACGTAGACCAGCACTGCGAGTAAAGTACTTAGCGCGGTGTCATACGCCAGCGTCCGGTACTGCTCCTCCATGCTGCCGTTAAAGCGATCTACTTTGCTGTCCAAGTTCACCGCGTCCATGTCGCGATTATTTGAAGAAATAAAGAATAAGCTTCACTTGCTGATGAGCTTTGCCATCTCCGGTTGCCACGTTACACGTGGAGAAGTGAAGTGAACAGTGGTTTAAACGCTCTCTTCCTCAACAACTCACTTAAACATGATAAAGAAAGCGCAGCCTCTCTTGCTTTCCAGTCCTCAGAAAAAAATCTGTGCACAAATCACTCAACTATGCGTATCATTTTGTCCATATGTTGTCTACTAAGAATGCTAAAAGCGCACTGCAGAGAGAGAGAGAGAGAGAGAGAGAGAGAGAGAGAGAGAGAGAGAGAGAGAGAGAGAGAGAGAGAGCGCGCGAGCGAGCGAGCTCAATACCAGTAGCAGCTCGGTGTACCTCATTAACAATGCTCAGTCAGGACAGAGCCAACTTATTACCAACACTGCCTATATAGGGGGTGGTGCATCCTAGTGGTAAAGTATCTGGGCTGGTAACTGAAAGATTGGTTCAAACCCCAGAAGGGGTGACGCATCAACTATCACAATTTATCTACTGAAACATTTTTCCACAAGAACTGTCCCTGTCATAGGAGAACTGCTTCAATTTAGATACTTTAAAAAGGAAATCTTGGCCGTGCACGGACTGTGCTGATACCTAAAATTGCACCACGCATAGGCTACTGTCCATGTTCCGATCAGAAACACGAACAACCGATGTATTCTTTAGCCTTAAACTACTTAAAAATGTAATCCACTACAAATTGCCAATTACTCTAAAAGTATTATTAGATTACACTACTGATTCGAATAATGAATCACATTACTAATAACGATACTTTTAAGTTACTTTTCTAAACAGTTTTAAAGAAAGTTTTGTCTTTCTTATCTACATTTCTTCTTTGCTCATTATCATACACTGTATATTCAATACATGTTCAAACACTAAATAAGCCTAATAAGATGAAAACGTGTATGGTCATGTAAACGCCTTTAATGGCTTTCCTTTATTGGGGTTCGGTCATAAACGGTTTAATCATGAAACGATCGACACAGGTAGATTTTTGCACATTACCTCGATTTCGCGTGATCTACATATAAAGTTCGACATATAAACGTACTTAAAATTAACTAACTAGTTTGAAAGTTTTTAAATGTAATGTGTTACAGACTAAAAAAGTAACTTAATATGTAATCAGATTACACCCCAAACTGTAATCAACAAAGAAATATTTATATTATGGATAAAGACAAATAGTGTTGTGTATTTGCATAATCCAAGAAAGCTCTAGCATTATGATCTTTAGTCTAGGGCTGGACGATAAAACAATCTCGATTTTTATAAAAAGAATTAATTAACATTACGTGACTGTGGCAAAATTTTTGCAAAACGAAATTACATGCTTCACTGCATGTTTAGCTGCAGTTTCCGATTGAAATGTCCAGCAGGGGGTGCCAAAAGCGAGTGAAATGGTGTCGTAATCAGACAAGGCTTTTCAGGTGAATATTAGTCATGGTTTTAATGAGTAAAACGTACCTCCCTAACCTAAAACTGTAACTTAAACCTAACCAGTAGTGTTATAAAAAGAAAAATGAGAGGCAAACAAAACAGACATCCTTACCCTAAACCAAACCGATAGTGTTTAAAATGAAATACGACATGAAAAGCAAATTTTTTGAAGCAACCACATAATTTTGTGTTGTTTCTATGCCACTTTCGGCTCACGTGTCAGCTTGCATGCTTGACTGGTCTTGAGCCTCGGTCCTCCAAATCCAAAGTCTAACACTTTATCAGCTGAGCTATGCAGAAGCTGGAATACTACAAGATGGAATAATCCAAGTGTTAAAATGTATTGCTTTTCAAATTATGCATTATAGTAAAGGTGTTTCGATATCATAACATAGCAGTGATGAGTAATAGAGCAAAAAATAATTGTTCATAAAGTCATAATCAGCCATTGTAGTTGTGATTTGTGTGAAAGGGAATAAAACGCATAGTTGTTGTAGCACCTCTAGTGTTAATTTCACCGGGAAACTGCAGCAAAATGTAGAATTCGGCACGTAAAAGTCAGTTTGCAAAAATGTAGTTACATATATAGTAAAGTTCATTCTATGAGACTAGGTTGGATATCCATGATAAACTTTTGAGTAATTTTCAATATTTAGCCTATGTTCTACATCAAGACGGTCAGGTTTGAGTCGCTAAAAACGCAAGCAGTTTGGTAAAGTTGCACACACAACTAGCTGAATCACAGTCATGAAATCAGCCTGTTAGGAAGTATTAGCTGGCTAGTGGCTGCTTAGCCCTGCTGTCATGTAAAACAGTAATGAGGCTAAGTATATGCTAGCAAGTCTCTAGCTAGCTATCCAGCTTACATGATATCGTTGTGTACCAAACAATGCAGCACTGACAATGCAATACAGTTATCAACTAAACGCAACAGCAACTCCTACACCACTGCTGTTTACCCTTATGAAAATCGAGAGTTCGTGGCAAATTTGCTGCAAATTCACCACTGATCATTTTCACATGCAAATGAGCTTTGCGGCAAATTGTCCATTGTTGCCAGAGGTTTGCCTGAGGTTCACCAACGGTGAAGAGCTGCAAACTTCTGCAGCGAATCAAAAGCTCATTTGCATGTGAAAAGAGTGGCAAATTTGCGGCAAGTTTGCGGCAAGTTTAGATTTTTTGTAAGGGTATGTACTGTTTAGTTAAACGTATTTTTATGATCCATAGCACTGTCCCGTCCGCGAATGATTTGACACAGACAAAAAAGTCTTTCAGTCAACATAATGACTTTTAGGCTACATCAATAACGTCAAGTACTGGTTACATAGCTGACATGCGTCTGGCCAAAAACAGAAAGAAGAACATTGTCGGATATGTAAAAAATAATGACCATGAGGAGAGTCAAACATCCGCTGAAGACAATGAAATTGTGGCTAAAAAAGGTCACACATCTTATGTAGGATTTAATCCTAAACTGAGTATACTTCTTGAACTTCAAATTAAAAGGTAGCTTACCCTGTGGAGTTTACTTGTAAGAAACAAGTTTTGTTTACATTCATTCTTGATGTCCAACAAACATATAGAATGCATTTCCTTCCCCATTAAAGGTATGAAATGTATATCGTGATAAATCTTGATGTTCATCTATATGAAAAAAAATATTGTGATAGTATATTTGGCCATATTGCCCAGCCATACTGTAGTCTGAATATTATCACCCCACAAAATACTCTTCCACATTATTTCTCATCCCACTACTCTCCAGCACTGAGAACTGAGGTTTTGGTGGAGCTCTGGTTTTTGTAACATCAGCCACTGTGTTCTATTTTTAGAGTCAGTTCTTCATAGTCTTCGAGACTCACAGTGTTATTTTCAGCCTTTATTGATTCTCTAGAGCTAAAACTGTCAAGCTGATGGAATCCAGACTCAAAGATTAAACTGCAACAGATGACTCCTCTATCTTCCAAACTCATAGTAAACTCTATAGCTAGCTATTGTAATGGACAGTTTATTGATGTTCTGTAAATAGTGTTGTAATTAGCATTTTTAACTGTGGAAGCAGAAATGGAAAGAGATATGGGAAATAAAACAATGAAATGGATCAGTTTTGTATGTATAGGAGAGTGGCTATATTCTAAACTTAACATGATATTATATTAAAGCAAGAAATTGACATCTGTAAACAAATCAGCTGTTTCATGTGCAAAATGACATATTCATTCAAACTGATTTTTAAACCGATCAATTTGTTATAAATTAGATATATTGAGCTGACATTATCAAGTGAAGAAAATAGGATATTTTATGTAGGAAGAAATATATATATATATATATATATATATATATATATATATATATATATATATATATATATATATATCATAATAACAAATCCTATATTAATTCCAGGAATTTATTTTTGGTTTGCCTCCATTAAAGTTATTCTCCCTTATTTATCATTCTCTATTTCTTTATGAAAAAATTAATTCATTTAAGCAATGCATTCGTTTTGAGTCTTCCTATAGGACTTATGTTCACTGAGTATATAGAGGTCTATCACATTTCTCTTCTCTTTGATTTTTGAAATTTGCTTGCAGGTCCAACAGAAGGTGTCTTCCATTTAAGCACTTTCTCTTAGCTACTGTTGCCATGGGCTCAGTCTTTCAGGGTCAAAGCTTTCTGTAAGGATGCTTCAAGCCAGCAGCAACGAAGCTCTCTAACTGAAACAGGACTGATTTGAACAGTGAAAGGTTGCATAACTCTCTTTAATGAACTCAGAAAAGACACACAGTATTTGATTGCTAAGCATCATATATTGTGACCTACATTCCATAGGATTAACATACAGGATACAGGAAATTAGGTATATGGCTACCTTTTTATTTGAATTGTGGATCAATAATAATCACACATGCAGAGTGTAGGCACTTAAATATAGTATACAGCTAAAGAGCGATTATCTTTTCTAAAACTTTAGTGATTTGGAATCAAATAGAATACAGCACATCATATATTATTGCAATATAAATACAGACATATATGCAAAATAAGATTAAAAGTATTTCAAATGCATAAACATCTACAAACTTGAACGTTTAAAAAGAGTAAATAATAGCTTAGGTTTTAAGGTGCAGTCGGCATTGGTGTTCTGAGTGGTTTTTAGTGTGTTGCCATGCTATTGCTAGTGTCTTGTCTGTGGTTTCTAGGGTCTTCTGGTTTCTATGGCTCTGGTCCCTCCACCAACCTCCTCTGGTCTCCTCAGCAAACTGCACAAAGAGAGTTATCATTCATCTCCATAGTACAAACAGTGTAGGAAAAAGTTATGCACCAAAGTTTAATAGGGTTAGGGATTTGTTCAAATTCAATTATGATTCATGTATTAGCAATAGTAATCATGAAGCTTGTCTAAGCAAACACCACTAAATTAGGTTTACTGTTGGAAAATTGCTTTGAAATAAAGCATGTGATTCAAGGTCAGATTATGCTGCATCATACAACAAGAGAGAAATGTGCTCTGGCCAACATCGGCCAGTGTGTAAATTTAAATTCACTATCCAACTTTTGCTCATTCCTTCATCAAAACCTTGAAATCAAGTGACATATCAAATTCTCCCATTCCCTGCTAGTCTTTTTTTCTCATTGGACATTCATCAGGGTAATCGAGCTGTCCTGCACTCATATTGAAGATCTATACGATGACAAATGTTTTACATGACTTACATTAGTGGTTTGACCTTTATGATAATTAGCTGGATGGCACATAGATAATAGCAGAGAGACATAAAGCCAGTAGCACTAACTAAATATCTCAGACCCACATTTACAAGCAGGTCTTTCAATGCATGTGGTGCAATGGTACATTGCAAGCTGGAAAATGATTAAGGTTATGCCGTGAAAAGACAGAGCTTGTGGCTTGTATTGCAGACCTGAATTAAAATATATATTTGTAAATATATATCTTAAATAGTAGTTCTGCTGCTTTAAATCAACAACCCAGAATTAACAAAACATTTAGTGTCTATTAAACAATTTTCCTGAAGATGCATGTACTTTAATAAAATAAATATTACTCAATCAATTTACTCAATTTTTTCTGATTTTTAAATACTTTTTCCTTCAAATCACAGTGTGTTATGTTGTGATTTACCACTGAGCTGATTGGTTTGGTTAATTGCTTAGAACTCTTTTATGAAGAATTTTATGATATCCCTTTGGGAAAAAATGGTTGGGAAAAAAACTTCTGGAACCAAGATGGCTGAAAAAGTGTGTGGACACTGTTGCGCTCTATATCAGAGAGACTTGGGGTGGGCTCTTTTAACTTTGATCAGTAAGTAAACACCTAGCAACCGCCAAGAAAACCCTAACAAGCACATAGCAACATCACAGAAACCACCCTCAACACCATAGATTGTAGCTGTGAATTTTGCATTGGTAAGCACCAATCACATTTTCTTCAGAAATATGCAAATCTAGTTCAGTATCATTGTCCACACATTATTAATTCAGTATATGTAGTGAATATAATTCACTGCTTTGTGTGTATATGTGTTACTAAACCCAGGGCCAGCCCGTCCTACAGGCGATACAGGCAGTTACCTAGTAGTGATGGGTCGTTCATGAATGATTAGTTCATTAATGATTATTTTCATTTTATGTGACTCAGAAGAACGAGTAGTCTCAAAGAGTGATTCGTTCATTTTGTGCATTGCGCAACCTCCGTTCATTTGTTACGTGAAAACCGCATAGTCTATGCATTGCTCACACAGGAAACAGAAATGATTAGTTCACCTCTCGAGTCATCTGGTACGAGTCATTCGTTCTTTTGTCACGTGACAGCCGTATACGCTATGCATTGCTCACACAGGAAACAGAAAGATCAGTTCAGCTCTCTAGTCATCTGGTCCGAGTCATTCGTTATTTGTCACGTGACAAAAGAACGAACGACTCAGACAAGAAGATTCCAGAGGTGAACTAATCATTTCTGTTTCTCATAATTTGTCCTTGGTTGCATTATAAATTTTTCCTTATTGGGACTATAATCAAAGTTTGCATAAGTAGACGTGTTGGGAGGGATTTGGCTACTGAAAATGTAACATTTTAATTTAATTCTGCTCAAATTAACGAAATGAACGAAATGACTTGCTGAACAAGACTCAAAGATTCAAGTCAGTAAAATGATTCGATCTTCCCATCACTACCACCTAGGGCCCCGAGGTGCCAGGGGCCCCGCGAACACAAGCAATGTAAATGAAGAAATCAAAAATTCGGGAACATTAATGACTTTTATTTTGAAATTCTCTACAGTTCAATTGTTTTTTAAAGCGCACACTTAAAGTTGCGATAAACATGCATGGACCTGATCATTTAACATACAAATCACAATGATGGTGAAAACTATAAACAACATAGTAAGTATAAAATGAGCTCTGAATAATTACAAAAAGACAAATAACTGAAAGTTACAACAAATAAAATAACAACAGTATATCTAAAATCAGCAAGAAGTACACACTAATCTGCATAATTTATTCATAACGCAAAGCATTGCAGGAAACTGGAGCACGACTCCTTATCACAGTATTATTAGACACAGATCGCACACCTTGCTGAATAATGCTCACACCTGATAAAAACACAGGAAATAAGTTATGAAAAATATTGCTTTGTGGCTATTTGAGTCTTTGAGGCTTATTTTGTGTAAAGGATAGCAGAAACAGCACTTGATAAATCATTGGGGCTTTTCACGTTTTCTCAAGAATAATCTGGGGAGGGAATTCAGACACTATGGATATAAACACGCAAAAAACATAGAGTAAACATATGAGCAATTAATCTGGAAAATAACCAAACCATCCTATCTGCAAATATCTCTGCTCTCTAAGAGGTATGTGTTTATTCTTTACATTTGTTTACAAATATATATTTCAAGGTGTTGTGTATAGGCCCTAATGTAATTGTTTTAATTTTTATTCAGTTTTGCACACATTCTGACCAACTTTTTGTTTTCATTGATTTTGTTGCTCTAAATAAACATTTACACATAGTTATGTGGGTTGAAATGGAATTTCAAGCACTGCCAGCCGTGTCCAATTCTATTTAAACTATATAAAACTATTTTAAACAGCATTTTCCTTTTTTGTGTAACTTTAATGGGTAAAACTAATGGTTGTAAAAGTTAACATTAGTTAATACAATTTGAACTAACATAACAATAAACAATTGTATTTTTATAAACTGACCTTAGCCAATATTAATAAATGCTGGAACATTGTATTATACGTTGTTAATGATACCTAATGCAAACCTTGTTGTAAAATGTTACCCATAATTATCATAGTTGCAGTTTCCATGACCTCATATTAACTGAGACATTGGTTTATTTGTACTTCTAGAAAAAAGTTGAATGGCGATCAAAATAAGGTGATAAAATGGTGACTTGTCACAGCACCTAAAATACACATATTCTGTTATGCATGCATATACATTTTAACGTAACATCTTCGTGTTGGGAAAAAAAAGCTATTGGACACGTTATTTGTCGTCTACCGAGCTATACAGTATAGTGCTTCTTTTTTAGTGCTTTCTATTAAAAAAATCTGCTCATCATGTTTGCAGTGGTTCTATGATGTTTTAAAGTTATGATAATTTTCACACCAGGGGGCCCATTTTAATGATTTCACCTAGGGCCCCACAAACCCATGGGCCGGCTCTGACTAAACCAGAGCAAAAGTATAGTTGCATGTATAAAAATAATGGCTTTAAAATCTTTTGAGACTGATTATTTAACAGTTTTTCTGATTGAATGCTAACTTTTGAAACCTTCTGCAACACACAGAACTATAAGAAATAAAAATCACAAACAAGGTCTCTTCTGAGGCTGTGTCCACATTAATATGGATATATTTGAAAACAGTGTTTTAATTTGCTACGTTCACACTGCCATTTTCAAATGTTTTCCAAAAGTTGCTCATCCATACTGAAACGTCTGAAAACGCTTAAATCCCCTTGCTGCGCATTCGGGGAAAAAATTTAAGAAGCGTGGCCCTGCGCCATTTCCATGTACGTTCTGAAATGCAATTGTCCTTGTGTTATGCCGCCAGACAGCAAATGCAAGTAAACTTGGAAGGAATGCAATGTGAAGTTTGTACAAAGTAACATTTAACACTTTAACAACACTATAACAGGCACGACAATGCCACTACAACATGAGCCGCCATCTTGATTGTTTTGGGTTGAATGGGTCACATAACGACAAATTTGTTATCGTTTTCGAATATCTCCATTTTCCCTGTCCAGATTACAATGCAAAGATGTCGTTTTCACATTTATATTCTTGGAAGAGTGTTTTCGAAAAGCTCGGTTATCGCTGGAAAAAACCTCATCTGAGTGTGGACAGAAAGCCAAAATGTAGCGAAATTAATGCATTTGTAATCTAAAACATATTAGTGTGGATGTGGCCTTAGATTGTTAGTCCTATGAATAAGACCCCAGTACACTCATTTGTCTCCTCTAGTATTTCAGAGGAGATCTCAACAATGTCTTGAACTGTGATACCAAAGCCTACAGTCGAAAGTCTCATTATGAGTTCATTTGTCATCAAATTCTTCTAAAACCAAATTATCTGAGGTATGCTTTCCACCTAGATTTTACACTGGTATGTGAACAAATGAATCATTTGTGTCCATTTTTATTTAATCCAAGGAAAGATACAAATTACAAATGCATTCCTCAACAGGTTTCAAATCACATGTACAGACACAGTCTAAAGTTAAATGTTCAAAAATGACAAGAAGTAAATGGTCTAAAACCGTTTAGTCCCAAATTGATCCCATCTGAGTGGGCACATGCATTTTTCTCCTTGGATAGCCCAATGAAAGAAACTATATGCCTTTTCTAAAAAATAAAAAAACATAAAAAGTTAGTGATTTAGAAATGAAAGAAAATATGATATTTGTAATGGGTAAAAGGGAACTACAAACCAAGAATAACTATATTTATTTTTATATTTACTTTGTTTTATTTATTGTAATAATACTTTGAAATATGCAATTTTATAATTGGAGTCAGTCAGTCGGATATTCAAAAATGGACTGTGATCATGATTTACAGTATATGAGGCTGAACAATCTCATTAATAAATCAATAATTAAACATCATATTTACAAAATATGGTAGTTGGAAGTTTATCATGACAGATTTTATTTGCTTCCTTTTAATGGAGTTTTGACATATTTTAGAGGAGCACAGTGGAATTAAATGGCTCTGGTCATGTGACTGTTTGCACCACTCATGTAAAAAGGTTCACATGAAATCAAGACAAAAATTGACAACTCTTTGTAAAATACATTAGCAACTCTTTTTAGACCCTTCAAAGTTCAAACAAAATTTTGGTCACAATTGTAACCAATGGGATTAAATGGGTTAAAGGCACATCAGCGAGTGGTTTTACTCCTTTACAGGCACCTGGCAACCACACAGCTTAGGCAGGACTGAGTCACACATACATAATCCAGGTGTTAATTAATGACAGCCGAGCAGAAGGAGGCAACAGGATGACGACATTGCAACCAGCTGACATGTGTCATGTCTCTTAGCAACACCATATTACTGCTGTGATAGGTCTGTGTATGCTACTGACACAGCTACAAGTGTTCAGTCCATCAAAAATACTCTTCATGTTATTATGCTGTCAAAATGAGAAATGGTAGGTGAATATTTTTCTTTAAAGTCAACATGAAACTAGAAATGACCCTATTTACTTTCTATCCGCTTTGAAGTTGCATGTATGCCTACTCCTTAAAGCTGACAAGTTCACTAAGCATTTTGGCAAAAGTTCTTGACTCTCTCAAGGAGGAAGTGGGAGACAGCGAATCAAACTCAAAAGGTATTTTTATTTTCTCGCACTCAAAAGCTTCAAACTCAAATGTTAGCTGCACTGACATACATACACACACGTGCTGGCTCAGCTCTCTCTCCCCTCCGGCGGTCTTGATCACCCTTTAAAGCACTCTCCGCTCTCACTGCAAACACAAAACAGCTGTTAGAGGTGATTTCCCACAGGTGCCAACCCTTACCGCACTCACTTTCTTGGCCTAGCTCTCCAAAGACGTCGCTCGGCCACACCCCCAACACCACATACCCCTATCGCCCGACTCAGGCCAGGGAGCCATCCGGCCTATCACTTACTCACCCCCCATTTCTGGAGAGGAAATCCGCAAAAGCCACCTGTGCCCCCGGCCTGTGGACCACCTCAAACTTAAGAGGCTGGAGAGCTAGATACCAAAGGGTGATCCACGCGTTGGCATCCTTCATGCGATGGAGCCACTGGAGCGGGGCATGGTCCGAACAGAGGGTGAAAACACGCCCCAACCGATAGTACCGGAGGGTGATAAACTCTGGTCCGAATCGATTTAATCCCCAATAATTCGTACAGTTTGCGTAGTGTACTTGACATAAACGTTGTGCCCTGATCAGTGAGGATTTCTTTCGGAATCCCCACTTGGGAGATAATTCTGAAGAGTGCCTCCGCAACACTATGTGCTGAGATGTTGCACAGAGGCACTGCTTCCAGTTAGCGCGTTGCATAGTCCACCAGAAACAAAACAAAGCCATGCCTGAGTGCCGTCCACTCTAATGGCCCGACGTGGTCCATACCAATTTGTCAAAGGGGACTTCAATCAAGGGAAGGGGGCACAATGCCGCTCTTGGGGTGGTCAGAGGATTCCCCAGATGATATTCACGGCATGCCACACACCATCTACGAACATCCCATGAATGCCCGGCCAATAGAAATGGGCCATTAGACGGTTCAGTGTTTTTTCCTGCCCTTTGTGAACTGCCATCGGATTATAATGAGCCATCGGGAAATGTTATTCTCTTCGGTACTAACAATTGGGTTGTATTTTCCTTCGTCTGAGCATCCTGTGTCACTCGATACAACTGATCCTTGATAATTGAAAAATACGGATATGCGAGTGCAATGTCTGGTTGGAGACGTTGACCGTCAATCACTTTCACTTGATCAAAGGCATGCCTAAGGGTCTCATCTCGCATCTGCTCTAGAGGGAAATCCCCTGCAGGGAATCCTCTAAGGGTTGGGGAAGCCGAGACTTCCCCTTTCCTTGCGTCATACTGATGCGGAGCTGACGTAGACGGCCCTGGCTCCGCCTCCCCAGCCAAAGCATCGCAAACCACACACCGAAACAATCTGTTACAGGACCATCCACACAGATTTCCCTCAATAACGCAGTAAATGCCGGCCAATTCGTCCCCAAGATTAGTGGACGGGTCAGATGGGGACTAACCGCAGCCTCGACACTAAGCTTTTGTCCAGAAATTGAATGATGACGTCACTAACGGGTAATCATGAATATCCCCATGCATACACCTTACCTTTACCCACCAGCTTGTGTCCAAATCCTCGGATTGAATCAAGCTTTGGTGAATGGAGGTTTGATTACAACCTGAATCTGCCAAGGCTTGATATGTACCCCCCTTTATATTCACAGGTATCTGGAATGCTCCTGCTCGATCGGGGGCGGCCTGTGGCATGTCAGGGACCTCGACCAATGTCTCCACCTTCATCGTGGCGCATCGGCCCTGGAAATGCCAAGGACCCCCGCAGCTCCAACAGACCGTCCCAGACTTCACACCCGTGGCAGTGGATTCACCAGCCTGTAGGGGAGAGCGGAGAGGGTTAGGTGAAGCCAGTGGGTTGAACGGCCCACGGGACTGGGGGACCGGGTTTGGGGAAGGCATTCCCCATTTCCGGGGATCAGGAACAGGATACGGGGAAGGGGAGGGGGAGGGAAGGGAGAAAGAGGGAGAGAGAGAGAGAGAGAGAGAGAGAGAGAATGGCTCGCCATCCCCTGGATATGCCACTATATGTTCCTCAGCCAACTGGCTCGCCTCCTCCAGCGACGCCGGACCGTGGCACTGGACCCACTCTGCCGTCTCCTTTGGCAGCCAGGAGACGAACAGCTCCAGCACCACGATGTTGATGATGTCGTTGATGAAAGTGTTTGACACTGGCAATAAAAAGCAGAGCTCTAAGTAACTTAAACTACAGCACTGCATTTATTTTGTTTGATTGTTGAGAAAAACTAATTTGAACTTACAATTTCACGTTTTTCTTGAGAAAATAAGTTTGTCTACACTCTAGTAATTTACATTTGTATAGTACTTTTTACAATACACAGTTTCAAAGCAGCTTTATAGAAAATCATGCCTTGTCTGAAAGCCCCCTGTGAACAAGCTGAAGTGACTGTAGCAAAGAAAAAAACTCCTATCAATGTTATTTAGTGGTGAAAAAATATATATAATTCTCCTATATATGGTATGTACTTAATCCAGTATTATTTATCATCTTGAGCAAAAACGTTCAGCATATGTAATTTTTTTGCCCTCTTCCCCTTTTCACTTTGCACGTAAAGTTTACCGGCCTTATTACCGGCTTATAACTTGTTCGCAAGTGTTGTTTTCAAAGCTGTTTACATTTCGAGGTCAAAATCAGATAATTATAAGTCTCATGTAATCACAGGTTTTTTACGTTGTCGGTTTTTTTAATACGCTGTTTTTTGATAGTTATGATTCATAACTTATGAGCGCTTTGCTGTGCATGTCACGCTCAGTGTCGGCTGGGAGAGGCGGCTGTTAAACGTACTGCTGCTGTTTCTGCCTCACAAATCCAGTAATTTGCGCATTGATGTTGGCATAAATAAAGCGACATGTTTGATGTACTGTAGCACCTTTGTTTGAAATATTCGACAAGCTGTACTGCTACAGTACAATCTACTTGCCATTTGCCATCGATCTTCTCGCCTATGCAACTGTGTTCCTCTGTTTTCCTGTGAGCGCTCAGCGCCGCCTCTCCAGGAAGGAGACTGTTCCACAGCTCTCAGTATTGCGCTGCTTGGTTTTAATCACACTATAATGTGTTTGTTTATGTATTTCTTGATACATGTGGTATTGCATAGTGAGCGATGTATCGTACAATACAATACAATATGATATTTTTTAAACCCCTAGTACCGCACCAACTTCCTATTTCAATTGGAAATATTCCGATACAGGAAAGAAAACTGTGCTCATCAAGCCATTTCATGGGGTCCTTAATTCTCAATTCATCTGTGCATATTATTCCAAATATTTTTTTTTTACTGTAATTTTTCATCAAAACAATAATTTGCTCCACCTCTGACACAAAGTTTCTCTATTTATGGATGATGGCACCAACCTTACCCCTTCAATCACCTGGCTTTACAAAGTTTAATGTAAAGAAAATCATCCTGCACCATTTGTGCTAAAGACAAGATATGATACCTCAAATCATCTGGCTTGTTAGGAGAGATTTTTTTATCACTTGTCTAGGAGATCGGACTCACACTTTTCACCTGGTAATTATTGAAAAAGGTGGAGAAAAAGGGGCCCAAGTCATATTTTATGACCAGAAAATCAGCATGATCTCATGCAAATTGCATGACTGTTGCAACGTTTTTGTTTAATTATATTGCGTGGTTCATTACAAGTTTTGTGGCAGTTCTGAGGTTAAATGACCACTGTGTGGCGCTAAAAGCGAGTAAAATTTTCTCCCAAACAGGCAAGGTTTTTAAGGTTAATAGAAGGCTTGGGATCAGTACCTTTTGCACTCATCGATTTTCCCGATGATTATCGATATATATCGGGATTTTTTCAGATATAAATAGGGTTACCCGTTGTACAATAGTCTTTGTTTTTTCAAACATATTTCTCAGCAGAACTTTGGTAAAGTGTGAGCAGCAGGATAAATTAAAGGGGGTTGCACACCAGATGTGTCTGACTGACAATATGGCTAATTAAAAATTAGAAATAATTATTTTATATGAAGGTGCATACACAGAGTGGTCTCGCTGTCTCTCGAGACTGCTCAAAAATCTGCAGCGCCATGGAGTGTAACTTGCATAGTTTTCTATTAAAGTCAACCTAAATCATTATCAAAGGACAAAGATTATTTACTCTAGCCATAAGGGGATGATATATTGTGTATACGCATCTTTTATATAGCCTACACAGTGTATTTTCAGTTACAAAAATTTATTTTTGTGGTTTGATGGCTTGAATGAATCCTCTTCAAAGATCCATACAGAGAAATTGCATAATCATTTCTAATCGTTAAGTTTTCACAGTTTCACACCAATTTCATTCACTAACCTGCAAACTCATCAACGTCACTTTCATTCTTAAAGAAGTAGAAAAACCTTTGTAACTTTTGTTTGTATGTGTCCTGTGCAAGGAGCACTAAAATACCCATCCTATGTTGTGATACCTGTGCTTTGTGACCCATTTCATTAAATGTATCACCTTCTTGTGGTCTCCCAACGCTATTACGACATTCAGCAGAAGCCCAACTGAGTGAATTGGAAAGCATGCAAGTTAGGCTTCTAATGTAAATGTCGGCTAATGTTAATATATCGATGCCTCAAAAATATATAGATAGAATAACATGCTGATCAATAAACTTTATATCGATATTTTATGACATGCCTAGTTAATAGTCTATCAAGTTTTAAATTAACAAAACCAACCTACCTTAAATCTAAAACTATCCATTTTGTCATAAAAAGCAAATGTGACATGAAAAATGCAATTGCTGAAGCAACTATATCCTTCTGTGGTGCTTCTGTGATAATTTTGCCTCACGCATTGACTTGCAAGCGCAACGCTCTGTCAGTTGAGCTAACGTGCAATTTGAACCTACCCAAACACGCTTGTAAATGTAGTTGGTTATGTAATGCAAATGTTAAAATGTTTCGCCTCACAAGTCATGTGCTATAGTAAAAGTGTTTAGATGTCATAAGGGTGAAAAGTAATAGTTTATAAAATGATAATCTGACATTTTACTTGTAATTTGTGAGAAAGTGAATAAAAGTCATTGTTGTTGCAGTGCCTCTAGTGTTCATTTCAACAAGAAACTGCAACGATACCTACAACGAACCACATAAAAATAGTTTAGCAAAAATGGACTTGGGCCAGAAAGCAACCACCTAGTAATAACCCAGAACACCCTAGCGACCACTCATAACACCCTAGCAACTGCATAGAAACACCTGGCAACCATCTACAAGGCTCTAACATCGTAGTGGTGAGTTTCATATGGACAAGCACCATGCACATTTTCAAACAAACTAGTCTTCATATAGTAAACTGTTTATATGTCCAATAATGTTAGGTGTGTACTCAACAAAACTGAGACTGTAAGACATCAATATGTATTATATACATTGAAAGAAAAAGCTCACATACAATGTACATAACAATCTTCCAGGATATTTATTAAGAGGCCAAAAAAGTGCAAAAAGTGTGAAGCTTTTACCATATCTCTTCTAGTTGATGCATACTCAATTACACAAATGTTCATAAAATGTCATAGACGTGTTGTACTTTTATACATGGTATCCTCGTGTGACCCCACATACACACATGCGTGGAGGTTGTATTTTGGCTTCACTATATGCAACATATAATTTAACTGAATTTAAACCAACTGATCTCACTTCAGGAGACTCTCGGCTGTCAGTAAAAGGTTAAACTTTTGATGTATGGAGTCATGTGACAAAACAACATGGCGCTGATCACAGCGGAGTTTTGTCTTTGGGAGAAACAGCAACATAACTGCATCTGGTGAGAAACCTAATTATGTTTTTACATTAAAACCTGTATGAGTCAAAAGACTCTAGTTTCATCCGATATGCCATGTTTAAAATTTGAGCGATTTATCATGTAATACCACGCTGCTAAACACAATGTACACTGTGGTGTACAACAGCACAAGATTTTCATTACAAATCCTATATTTATTGTGCATTTTCACAGAAAATTTTTTTTGCTCTCAGAGTCTTTATATGGAGTGAAAATAAGGTGCATTTTGAACTGTTCTGAGACCAGTGCAGACAGACAGCACACTGGAGGTTAAGTCATTCACTAAATAGGGAGCAAGGGAGCATCATATTGCTTTCCTATGAAGTACATTCAATCCAAACTTCCAATCAAAACTTCAGTTTCAGGCTGCAGATGTTGTTTGGACCACTCAACATGTTTGGTAGACATGGGACAATGATAATCAGTACATAGGCTCATAATGATTTATAATGTATCATTATATTTTAACATGGTTGGCAGTGGTTGGATAATGCTGGCTTATCAGAATTACTTATGCTAATTTCTGATTGGTAAAATGCTTCAGCACTGGCTATCACTTGTTTGTTTGACAGTGCAAAGAGAGAACATTGAGATTTTGTTACCAAAGTAGAAAAATTGTAACAAAAGTCAAATCAAGTCAAATAATTTGTATTGTATTTGTATAGTTTTTTATTTGAGGTTTTCCCAATACATATTGTTCCAAAACAGCTTTACAGAATATCAGCTGCAATGTCTGTAACGTCTCAAAAACACGAATAAACAACACTCTTGAAAACATAATAAACAATTTGATACAAAAAATCTGACTTTCTATAACTATATGACTATATGATACAATAGTCCCATTGTCCACATATGTGGACATACATTTTTAGGAAAACAATTGCTCTAGAAATGAATTTTTCTTTCTTTGCATGTTCATTAGGTGTTACTAGTTACAAATCAAAAAGGGAAATGGAAAATGCACACAGCAGTCACGCTCGGGTCTCAGGAGGGTATACTAGAATATACATATATAAAGATATACATATTGTAAATATATGCATAGAGTACGCATACATATCAAGAGATACATCAAGAGAGGATACACAATTGATTAAACACAAAAACAAATTACCCATTAAATACACTATATCAAAATAGCAATACAGGTTCATGAAATATTTATAGCCCATCAAAGCATTATAGTATGCCTTTTGACCAGTCAAGAATACATTTTATACCATTTACACATGGCAAGCTCTATTAAACATATTATATAGTCAAGGGGAAAGTCTAAAAGGCCTAAATAGATATTCTAATGATATACATGACCACAAGATATATTAATGGCATATGAAAACAAGAGACACATAATTCCAGCAACATAGAATATCAAATACATTTATACATTGCTCAGTTTGCAAATATAGGAAACTGCTTAGTCTCAACTGCTTAATTTATCCCTTGGATATATAAAGATTTTAGATGGAATATCCATCTGGACTCTCTTTAGGAGAATCCATTCTACATCCGTTATGTTTTGACCAAAAAGTCTCTCATATTTCTGGCTCTGTAATGTAATAATTTTTTTCATAATGCATTATAGATAGAATAATATTAAATAAATATCACACAAGCAAGAGTGCTACTGTATTATTGAATATCAGCACAGCTGTGATCTGACAACAGTTATCTTACATTTTAGACACAATATGGCCAGTATTTTGTTTATTTTTGATCCACTTCACTGTTCTTTAATTAAAGCGACAGCAATAAAAATTATTTAAAACTGGTAACATCTCTCAGTGTTGTCCTGCCTTGCACAGCTTGTTTAGGGCTGTGTTGACTAGTTGCCAAGAGATTCAGTTGTTTACAATCATGGTCCATTGCACGTCAATAATGGAAGCACTCTGGTATCTGTACTAAGATGGGTTTGATATTCTAGTGCTTTCATGTGAAGCATTTCATATGACTCAACATGGGCCTATTAGTCATGACTGCGGGTCACATCTAATGCCTGCAAATGAAGACGCCATTGTGCCAAGTGTTCATTAAAGAAAAAGGACATTGTACACATGGAGGTCTACTGTAGATTTTACACGGCATGTACAGAAAAGAGAAAACACTTCCCACAGTGTAACCATGTCACTCATTACTATTCCATTCTTGCAACAGGGTTGAATTGAGATAGCAAACAGAATGCATCATTGGAACTGAAGGATGTAAAATGACATGGAATTCACAGAAATTCAGAATTGCTAGAAGTGTAGATTTCAGTATGAATTACCCATAAACATGTTATATGGGATATTTCTAGAAACCCTCAGTTATATTAATAATTAATAATCAATGTTTGAAGTGCCACATATAATATATATATATATATATTTCATTGTATTTAATAAATGAACTTTAAAAGTACTGGGACATAAGGTGTTTCACAAAAACATTTGTCTTAAGATGTTTTATATATATATGTATCTTCAGCTTTAGTGAGTCAATAGGAAAAATACATTTTAGACTCACAAACATTTATTTCGCAAATAGAATAGAATAGAAGAACAGGGAGCCCTGCAACAGATGGCATGTCCCCCACAGATCCCCTCACTGAACATCGAGTCAGTCTGGGATTACATAAAGAGACAGAAGCAATTGAGACAGTCTAAATAGATAGAAGAACTGTGGTGAATTCTCCAAGAAGCTTGGAACATCCTATTTGCCAACAACCAAGAAAAACTGTCCAGGTGTACCTTGGAGAACTGATGTTTTGAAGGCAAAGGTGGTCACACTGAATATTGATTTAGATTGGGTTTATATATATATATATATATATATATATATATATATATATATATATATATATATATATATATATATATATATATGTTTACTGGACTTAATTGATAAATTTCTATTTATGGCAACATTTTTACAAGTGCTTAAAACTTTTGCACAGTACTGTATGTCTCGACAAATGTAAAAGCTTTTATATTCGTTTTAATGAAAAGCCTAATATAATTAAATGGAGTACAAGTCATGTCTCTCTGTGTGACAGTAACATAATTTTAACCAGTATATTTGTTCAGGTGGAACGACTCGTCACACAATGTAAGGCATCATGCACTGCATACAGGTAGTAGCCTATGTGAAGAAATGCATCGAAACTCAATACATTTTTATTGTGCTGCTCAAAATATATAGTTTCCCTAATCTCTCAAATAAACCATTTTATAATATGTTAATATATAGGTCTAAAATATTAAATCTTAACATATAAATCTAAATTCATAGTATATGCGAAGCGTGTTTTAATTTGAAGTGAGAGATATAGGGAGAGTGACTTTATCGCATCAGAGATGTCACTTTACTCGCAGCTGACTGGTTCAGTATCAGTTTGCGATCTGTAACCCAGTATAAAACCTGCTCTGGAGCAGGTTAGCCATGTGGCATAAATTGCTATGGCGATGAACACCAGTAAAAATCGACCAGCCTTCTTGAGACTGAAAAACCAGAGTTTGTTCAAACTAAACTGAAACTTGGGTAGACACTAAAACCGACTTAGTGCAACAGGCCTCAGATTGGGAAAATCTGTTTGAAAACAATGGTTAGTTTTTGCAATTCCGTTTGGTGGCACTATTGGGAAAGAAATTACACACTTCAGCTTTAAATTCATACATTTTGCCCAACCCTGTCTATTAGAAATGTAGCATAATCTTGTGTCCACTACAGCTACTTTAGCATTCCTGTAGCTCAACTGGTATAACATGACAAATGCAACAACAAGGTCAAAAGTTCAATTCTCAGGAATACATGTACTGTAGAAATTCATAACTTTAAAGTAAGTCATTGTGGATGAAAGCCACATTTGCTAAATGTTGATGTATTTTGTTCCTTTGTCAGTACCTTAACACAACATGATCACACAGAAAATCAGCATGTTTTTTCCATTTTTATTTTCCACCCAAATTCTGACCTGGTGTGCCAATTACGGACAAGCACCACCATGGGGCAAATTTTCATGCGTCCATCCTGCCTGTGCCTTTGATGGCACATCCCTTTTGATCTTTGACTACTGAGAAACTACATTTGCAAAGTAAATAAAGGTTTGGGTTAGACATACACTACCGGTCAAAATTTTTGAAACACTTGACTGAAATGTTTCTCATGATCTTAAAAATCTTTTGATCTGAAGGTGTATGCTTAAATGTTTGAAATTAGTTTTGTAGACAAAAATATAATTGTGCCACCATATTAATTTATTTCATTATAAAACTAAAATTTAATAATAATAATAAAAAAGTTTTTGAAATTGATGTCTTGGACCAAATAATAAAGAAAAGCAGCCAATAAGTGCCCAACATAGATGGGAACTCCTTCAATACTGTTTAAAAAGCATCCCAGGGTGATACCTCAAGAAGTTGGTTGAGAAAATGTCAAGAGTACATGTCTACAAATTCTAGGCAAAGGGTGACTACTTTGAAGATGCTAAAATGTAACACACTTTTGATTTATTTTGGATTTTGTTTAGTCACAACATAATTCCCATAGTTCCATTTATGTTATTCCATAGTTTTGATGACTTCACTATTATTCTAAAATGTGAAAAAAAATTATAATAAAGAATTTTGACCGGTAGTGTATATTAATGTACTACTCAAATGTTTACAATAAATGTACATGCTGTGCCTTTCACGTCACATCCATTAAAAAAAGAAGTGAAATAACGCTCTTGTGGTCTCAGTATTGTTACGGTTTGTGTTATGCTGGCTCTACACTAGCTGATTTTTCCAATGATTTTCAGGTGTTAACTTCATTTACATAATCACCGGCCAGGACGAGGGAGATAGAGCGCATATTAACACCTCTCAGCAGGTGTTAATCACATGACCGTCTAGACTCCCTGCTGAGTTAATGGCTTCCAACACTGAAAAAACACATATGTTTCGTTTGAAAAATAATTCTGTCACTGAGAAGAACTGACAACGATGACAAGCTGATCTGAACTTTTTTTTTTATCACACTCAGCTGCATATCATCACAAATGCTGATTAAAATCCATAGTGATTCTGTCATTCTTCAGAAATAATAAAAAAGCAACTAATGACGGATAAAAATAACCTTGACGGACATTTAAGTTTTGGTGCATTTTAAAATATAACCTTGTGAAAGCCAACCAAACCATGAAGAAAATGCTACATTGTAACTATTTAATCCCCTGTTTTGGAACAATCAAGCAAGCTACAGGTTTGAAAACACCCCAAATCACACTATTGCAATTGCAGTTTTACTCATGTTGTTATTTTGTCAGGGAGAGATAGTTGCGGTGAGTCGTTATATGTGTGTCACCCCTCCACCATTTTTAATCGGCAAGTGTGTCATACCTCTGACTGAAGAGAGCGAGATCTCAGCCAAACAGTCTGCATGTGTGGCACCCTCGGCCAAAACAAGTTGTTTTGAGACTGCTAGTGTAGAGGAATCTTTGGGGTTAGGAGCATATTAATGTAATTACAGGTGCATCTCAATAAATTAGAATGTCGTGGAAAAGTTCATTTATTTCAGTAATTCAACTCAAATTGTGAAACTCGTGTATTAAATAAATTCAGTGCACACAGACTGAAGTAGTTTAAGTCTTTGGTTCCTTTAATTGTGATGATTTTGGCTCACATTTAACAAAAACCCACCAATTCACTATCTCAAAAAATTAGAATACATCATAAGACCAATAAAAAAACATTTTTAGTGAATTGTTGGCCTTCTGGAAAGTATGTTCATTTACTGTATATGTACTCAATACTTGGTAGGGGCTCCTTTTGCTTTAATTACTGCCTCAATTCGGCGTGGCATGGAGGTGATCAGTTTGTGGCACTGCTGAGGTGGTATGGAAGCCCAGGTTTCTTTGACAGTGGCCTTCAGCTCATCTGCATTTTTTGGTCTCTTGTTTCTCATTTTCCTCTTGACAATACCCCATAGATTCTCTATGGGGTTCAGGTCTGGTGAGTTTGCTGGCCACTCAAGCACACCAACACCATGGTCATTTAACCAACTTTTGGTGCTTTTGGCAGTGTGGGCAGATGCCAAATCCTGCTGGAAAATGAAATCAGCATCTTTAAAAAGCTGGTCAGCGGAAGGAAGCATGAAGTGCTCCAAAATTTCTTGGTAAACGGGTGCAGTGACTTTGGTTTTCAAAAAACACAATGGACCAACACCAGCAGATGACATTGCACCCCAAATCATCACAGACTGTGGAAACTTAACACTGGACTTCAAGCAACTTGGGCTATGAGCTTCTCCACCCTTCCTCCAGACTCTAAGACCTTGGTTTCCAAATGAAATACAAAACTTGCTCTCATCTGAAAAGAGGACTTTGGACCACTGGGCAACAGTCCAGTTCTTCTTCTCCTTAGCCCAGGTAAGACGCCTCTGACGTTGTCTGTGGTTCAGGAGTGGCTTAACAAGAGGAATACGACAACTGTAGCCAAATTTCTTGACATGTCTGTGTCTTGATGCCTTGACCCCAGACTCAGTCCATTCCTTGTGAAGTTCACCCAAATTCTTGAATCGATTTTGCTTGACAATCATAAGGCTGCGGTTCTCTCTGTTGGTTGTGCATCTTTTTCTTCCACACTTTTTCCTTCCACTCAACTTTCTGTTAACATGCTTGGATACAGCACTCTGTGAACAGCCAGCTTCTTTGGCAATGAATGTTTGTGGCTTACCCTCCTTGTGAAGGGTGTCAATGATTGTCTTCTGGACAATTGTCAGATCAGCAGTCTTCCCCATGTTTGTGTAGCCTAGTGAACCAAACTGAGAGACCATTTTGAAGGCTCAGGAAACCTTTGCAGGTGTTTTGAGTTGATTAGCTGATTGGCATGTCACCATATTCTAATTTTTTGAGATAGTGAATTGGTGGGTTTTTGTTAAATGTGAGCCAAAATCATCACAATTAAAAGAACCAAAGACTTAAACTACTTCAGTCTGTGTGCATTGAATTTACTTAATACACGAGTTTCACAATTTGAGTTGAATTACTGAAATAAATGAACTTTTCCACGACATTCTAATTAATTGAGATGCACCTGTACATGTCTTGCACATTGCGTTACGCATAGGTGTGCATGCGCACAATTGTAGCTCCAGATTCAGCCACTTGAGCAAATTTTGAAAATATAGATTGATTTTAGCAGACAAAAAATATTATCTCTTGTCACCGATTTTCCAATACAATCAGTCTGCTGAACACTACTAAATTTTGACATGCTGACAGAAAAGCAAACATTGAAAGAAGGTTGTAAAGACCTGCTTGTTGCGGACAAAGGGAAAAAGTCTTACTCTCAATTATTCACAGTCCAGCTCTGCTTACGATCTGTGTACTCAAGGTATGATATACAATTCAGTATGGATGCGATTTGAAGGACATGTTTACAGGGGCATAGATCCCCCCCCCCCAATAATCAAGCCAAATCTATGCCCTTGCATGTTTACATAACACAGCTAAATCACCTTGTGAATCCTTGCCTAATGACATTTTAATGGGTTCAAAGGCAGCTTTGATGTGTCGGCCAGGTCCAAAATCAAACGCTGGTGCCTGCCTACTGGAGTGGCAGTGTGTATTTGTACTGAAAACAGTCAGTCATATGTTTCACATAGCAAACACTGAAGACCAACAAAGCCATGAGAAAACTGCAGCAGGCATGGACACGTGGACCTGCGGTCACATAGATGAGGTCGGAACATTTGTGAATTAAATTACAGATTACCAACATGAGGTACTGATGTCATAGATGTGCTCTATAGACCATTTATAATACATGTAGATCTAAAAAAAAAATGGTGTATTATGAGTGGCCTAAAATACAAGTGTTAAGGAAATCATCTGCAAGAGGAAACTGAATTTGCTGAGAAATACAGAGATAAAGACGGCCTTCCTCACAGAACCCCTGCAAATCATTGCATATATAATCATTGCATATGCCACTCTTTAAGGGCACAGTAATTAATGATGTTTGCTAAGGCACGTATTACTATCACTCCTGCTAATTATTAAACTTCTGTGCATAACTCATCCACACTGTTTGTGCTACAGACATGAATGATGACTCAAATCATGTGACTTAGCTGTGCTATTACTTTTAGCAAGCTGATCAACAATAAAATGGATGGATAAAAATCCCACAGATTTACATTGAATAAGAGACCCAGGCCATATCTAGAGACTTTTAACTATCAAAAAATAAATAAATCAAATCACTTTTATTGTCACACAACCATATACACAAGTGCAATAGTGTGTGAAATTCTTGGGTGCAGTTCCGAGCAACATAGTAGTCGTGACAGTGATGAGACATATACCAATTTACAATAAACATCAGATTTACACATCACAATTTACTTATCTAATATACACATAATTAAACACAACACAATATACAAATAATAATATACAATGTACAGTATACAATACACACAATATAGAATATTGTACAGTATACAATATACACAATATAGAATACACATTTTACAATAAAAATAGTATATATAGTATATATAAAATCTACAGTAGGTTGTATTGTACTGTATTGATATTCAGGCTGTCGGTTGATAGTCAGCTGCCAGTGTGTTGTTAAGAGAAAATGTAATTTATGACAGTCCAGTGTGAGATAATAAGATTAATAAAGTGCAGTGCTGATGTATATTGATTGTGAGAAATCAAGAGTTCAAAAGTCTGATTGCTTGGGGGAAGAAGCTGCCATGAAGTCGGCTGGTGCGACTAGTAAGCAATACCTAGCAACCATCTCGTAACTGTGTAGCAATGCATTAAAAACATCTCAGGACACCTTAACATCTACAGAGCAGTTCCTTGGCAACTAACGGTAACCAGCTGGTATGTGATAGCTGTGCAGTGTGTAAACCTCACTAACGACAAGGCTAGATGTCATGGCTTTTATAGCATCCTTGTTAAAGCGTCTGATGGCAAGTTTTGGATGGGTAAGTAAAGGTCACATTTTCTTTACAAAATGTAAAAATCTTAGTGCTTAGGTTGCTACTTTTGGAATTTATCCCAGTTTACTATGGTAACTACATTTACAGTGAAAAAATAATACAGAAGGCATCAAAAGAATAGTGTTAAAAGTTTTAAGTAAAATTAGGTTTTCGGCTTTTGGCTCTTTGTAAATAAAATGCCACATCACAGCTGCTTTGCCGTTGTCATTACACTCAAACTTTTTAGTTTCTGGTGGCTGTGCAATGATTTTCAAACTGTAATCTTAAATTTGTTAATTTAAAAAATTTCAGTACAGCGCTTGCCTTAATACCAAATGATGAAAGCTGTTCAATCATGACGTCAATTTGTAGGCGAATGGGGTTTAATAATGTTTTTTTTTTTTTTTTTAGTTTTCAATTTATGAGTAAAAGTTTTGGTAACACTTTATAATAACAGTACATGAATAATCATGAATTAATACCTGAAATAATAGTTACTTCTGCATAAATTAATGATGAGTTAAGGAATGGACTAATCAGGAACTAATGAAGAGCTAACATTAACCACAACATGAGTCATTTGAATTCATGCATTAATAACGGTCACCTTAATTCCATGTTAGTACATGTTTTATAGTTAATGCATTAATTAACATTAGGAAATAAACTAAATCAAACAGACTTTATAGAAAGAATATGAAGTACTTCAACCTTGAATTAAATGTGCATAATTCAATATGGTCATAATAAAAAAATAAAAAAATAAAAATTATACTGCATCATTCAGTGACGTTTGTGGCAAAACTGCAGACAGCTAAAAGTATAAAATATTTTAATTATGACAATATTAAATATGAGGGCCGGCCCCTTTCATGGCCGGCCCACCGGGAAAAGTCCCGGTTCTCCCAATGGCCAGTCCGCCACTTACCGTGGCCATTCTTATGGGAGATATTCTAGAATTATGGACAGGTGCCCAGGGGCGTATTAAACTCCAGAAATTACTCCAGCAATTACTCCAGCAATTTTACAAGCACCATCCATGTGTGCTAACAGATCAGGCCAGTCATATTTGTGAATAAAGGTAACAACAGCTAAAAAAAATTATCAAAAGTTACCACAAAAGCAAAAGTGCATTCATTTTTGAAGCAGAGTACAAAATAAATTTGCGAAACTAAAACGATCTGCGTAACTCTACAGCACTACTGGAGTTTGTTAGATATGTAATGTAAAGTTTAGAAAACATGCAAGCATACCTCTAAATGCTGTCAAATATAGATTCGACATGGAATCGTTTACTGGATATTAAGTTTTGGAAGGCAGAGTTTACATTGCACAGTCATGTTTTTGCCCTTTGTCTCCTTAAAAGTGAAATGATTTTTGTAAATCCAGAGGCCAAATGTTGAGTGAGACTGCTCCATCTTTAGTGTAATTATAGTCACCTGGCCAGTGGCTAGTATCAGGTGTGTGTGTGCAATTCAACAACCTTCCTGTCCCCCCCTCTTCCGAAAACACTCGAAGACTTGGCTGATTTATAATAAAAAAAATGTAAAGATCAAAAAAAAGTAAAATTCGGTGGGATCAATAAATTATGAACAATTTACTGCTTTTTCCTGATTAATATGTAATCATGTACTCCATAAAAAAGTAACTGTAATCCGATTATGAGTATTTTAAAATGTAATTTAATCTGTTTGCAAGTACATGATTTTTGGAATCTGTTACGTAATCCAGATTAAATGTAATCTGTTACTACCCAGCACTGATTATGCAACACTACCCTTACAAAAAATCTAGAGTTCTGGCAAACTAGCCACAAACTTGCCACAAATTTGCCACACAAATTTCAGACGCAAATATGCTGGTGTTTTGCCGTAAATGTTTGCCAGACGTTTGCAGCTCTTCACCAGTAATGGTGAACTTGCAGCAAACCTTTGGCAATAAAGGACAATTTGCTGCAAATTTGCCGCAAAGCTCATTTGCATGTGAAAATGATCAGTGGCAAATTAGCAATGAACTCTTGATTTTTGTAAGGGCACACATCATATGGCATGTTTTAATTCAGTGAGTGCTGTCCAATTATCATTTCTTTAATAAAAACTATTATTTTACATTTTTAATCCAATGTTGTGCGGAAATGTCTTAACAGGTTGGTTCACCCAACAAAATGTTCTGTTCTCATGCTGTTCTGAACCTGTATGACTTTCTTGCTTAAAATAATGAACATAAATATCACCCTGAAAGTGTTTATTTTGGATAATGACTGGCTAATTGTACATTATCCTGCTTATTACAGAGCTACTAATCAAACAAATCAATAAATGGACATGAAATATTGATTTGTGTTGAAATTGTGTTATTATGAGAGGAGAGAGAAATTGTGGAGTCAGCTGGATTCCACCTCTGCTGTGCATTAGAGTACTGTTGGTGTTTATTTTTTGAAAATGACAGTCCGACTACTCATTTCTCATCTTATAACATGACTACTTGCCAAATGGACATGAAACATTGATATGAGCTGCAGTTGAATTTTTAGTTAAAATAATTTTATTAGCTTACTTGAAGAGAATGCAGAGTGATACAAGGAGTAGGAAAGATAACTGTCAATACCCGGATGACTGGTCTGATATCACTTCATCCCAGATGTGCAGTTGTTTTTCAGAAATATCAGACTGCTGGATGGTGCAATTGACCAATCAGAAAAGAGTATTCTAGAAATCTGTTTATTATTATTTATTACATGCTGCATGGAGAGACTTCTCTGCCTCTATTGAACCTTATTCACAGCAGTGCCATATTTTATTTTTTTACGGGAATTAAAACAAGGCTGTGAGGGATAGATCTACCGTCTTCTCAATGGCATCTGCTGTAGTCTATAAAGCTATCAAAAGCTCCTAGATCACATCTAATTGAGTTTTATGTCTTCTGAAAATTTTGGATAGAAGTTTTTTTTTTTTTTTTTCAATCTTTTGTCAGCGGAAAGAGCCAAAAACTCTTTAAACAACAACCCATTAAAGAGACAGCATATATCCCTCACAGCTTCGTTATTATTACCGTCAAAAATTAAAGAAGGTGCTGCTGTGAATAAGGTCTATGGTCAAAAAAACTAACAGGGAAGCTCTTCATATTCCTTACAAGAACCTTTGGTTAAGTGTTACTGGGATTTAACATGACAAAATGCTTCCTTATGTGGAGGTTGGGTGAGAATGAAGTGTGGGGATGTATTTGATGTCAAGAAAGATCTGCCATGGGTGATACTCTGAGGCCTTAAGATCAAGTCAGACATCATAAAGCAGTTGACTGTAACCTGTTGAATCTCAAACCGTGCTCAAATAAGAAAATTCTATCATTATTTAATCACTCACACATTTTGTTCCAAACCAACTTGACGTTTTTCTTCAGTGGAACACAAAAGAGAATGTTAAAACGTTCAGTCTCAGTTACTATGCACTTTCATTGTATGGAAGAAAAAAAAAAATGCAATGGTGAATGAGGCTGATGGTCCGTCGCTAACAGGGGCGGATTTAGGCATGGGCGACATGGGCAGCTGCCCAGGGCGGCATCTTGTGGGGGGCGGCACAAGATGTAATTTTTGGATAACAATTCCTTTAACATGACTGTAGTGATTATTCCTCATATAGGAATAACCAATACGGTTGTCACACTTTTTACTTCAGTGAATATTTCTCAGGGTGTGTTTAATTTTGAAAGTTTCCCCAGATAGCACACATACATCTCCGAGATGTCTGTTTTAGATCTTTTCATCTGGAAAGCATTATAGTCTAATTAACATCTGCTAAACATCTTTAAAAGATCAGATTTACAAACATAATCAGAAATGATTCAAAGACATCTGCTGAATGTCTTATTGACATCTGAAATGAAACATCTTAAAGACGTAAGCAGAGATGTGCAAACAACTTAAAAACACACACATCAAATAGACGTCTGTGTGATGTATGTGTGCTGGCACATATCTTAATATAGTAAATAAAAATGTGTAATGCGATATATTTAACAGAACAAACATTTTACTCTTAAAAAAATAAACAAGTAGACTACATGTGCAGCATCTCTGTGTGTAACCCTAAAAGGGCAAAAACGTAAAGATAGCCTACTTCAGAAGAAAATCTTATTTATATTTCCAACACGGGCCCACATAATACATTTACATGTTGTTGTTTTTTTTTTGCTTTGTTTTTTCTCAAAATATTGCTTTTATTATCCATTTTACAGCTTGTAGAAACCATGAAAATGCCTCAGTGTTATGTTTTGATTGTGTGTTTTTTTACGGTTAAAATTTACAGATAGACCTTTTTCACAGACTGTGAGGACGCGTTTCCGCCTTATTTAGCAGCGTAAATCTAGCACCCTTTTTATATAATTTTTTTAAAGATTGAGTGTAATTTTATAACATTATGCTAATGTTATAAATTAGCATAATATTATAAAATAACAGCTGTCAGATGCTGTTATCCAATCAGATTTCGAAACGCCCTCGGGGGCGGAGCTTCATACTGGCGGGTTTGTTGCAAAAGAAAAGAGTCTTTAGCATTAATCAGTCTATCGCGAATTCATCGAGTTCATTTGTATTAATTAGAGTGCAGATCACGGTCAATTTCTAAAAGTTGGGTTGTTGACCACCAGTGACAGAAATTCAGCAAGAAAATCGGCGGCTTTCCCGGTAAATATTTGATATTTTGTGCGTGGTATGTGTGCTGTAGTTTAGCAACTGTAGCATGTTTAGCCTCGTTGTTAATAATACAACTCATATGTTGTTTTTACATGACATTAATGCTATTTAAACAACTGCATATAAAGCTAGAAGGTTCGGTGACATTTATGGTTTTATGATTATATCTAATAAACCACCTTATTAAATAACTAATCGATCTGGATTTTTAGAGCTCCAGATGTTCTCATATATATATATATATATATATATATATATATATATACACACACATACAGTGTAGTGTGATAACATATAGTTCATATTTTAATTTGTGATCTAGCAGGGCATTTTGCAAACTATTGTAATTCTCATAATAGCGGTACAACAGGTGCACGGATGTGTCCGTATTTCCTGTTTATTTTAACACTGTTTCTTGAGTAATTAACCCTTGTGCGTCAATTTAAAAAAGTAACTCCGAGGTCCAGTCAAAAAACTGCCATAAAAATATTATATATTAATATATTTTTCAATTTCACTGACTTGTATTTTTTTTAACCAACATCAGTCCTGATCATAACTACCAAATATTCATTTATTATCAGGATTTTAACCCTTTAAATGCCAGTTTCTTTACATAATGCCACTGTTGTTTTTTTATACACACACACACACACACACACACACACACACACACACAAACATTTCTCAATACACACATACAAAACACACTCTGGCATCCATACACACACATCCACACAATTTTAACTGCATCATTTATTCAATTGTCCTGCAGTGCTCTATAATACAGCAAACAGAAAATAGGAAAAAAGCATGTATTTGCTCCATAGGCTAAACATGAGAAAAAAGGCGCCATCTGGTGGAAAATATTAAAAATGTAAATTTTGAAGCCAGGGCTCCAGAATGAAAGCATAATATCATAGAATTCATGATTTTATGCTTTAATGGCACTAGGATCAAATATTGCAGTTTTAATGGGTTTCAATGGGGACATTTTTGTCCTGAAAGTCCTGAGTGTAACTATTTTGTGTACACAGTGTATTATAGATGTATTATAGGAACTGAGGTTGAAATATCAAAAGTTCCCCAAAAATACACACCTTTGGCAAAATTTATGCCATTGGCATTAACACAGCCAAAATGATCGAAAAAACAAAAATGAAAAAGACAAAAATGTCCCGAAGGTCGCACAAGGGTTAAGCTGACCAGCCGCAAGGATAAATCATATATAACAAATGAAACACAGTGCAATAATAAACACGCAAAGGCTTTAATTTTCACTGGAAGTAGCCTAGGATTCATCTAATAAATAACACTCCATTAAATTGTGTTGGATTATTGCAAATTATCTCACTTTTTTAAGGGTCAATTCATCCAAAAATCATTTACTCAACCCTCATTTTGTTCCAAACCCATATGACTGACTTGTGTCAAACACAAAATGAGGTGTTGGGCTAAATGTAGTGGTTGGTGACTGAGATTAACATACTGCCTAACATCACCTGACATTTTATGTTCCACAAAAGAAAGTCATATCAGTTTTGAATGACACAAGGGTGCGTGTATGATGACAGAATTGTTTTTTGTGAACTATTTAAGTCTTGCCTGCTGTGTCTCCCACAGAATATATTTGAAGATGGAGGAGATGGAGGTGGATTTGCACATCGAAATCTCTGAATCTGACAGCAGCACAGAGGTGGATGAAGATGAGGAAGAGGAGGATGATGTTGCCATGCAGACTGCAAGTCCCTTTGATCGCCTTAGGCGTCTGGCCTCTCGGGTGGGCAGGAGGAGACAGGCAACTGGGTGAGAGAATGCAAATGATGCACTGACAAATCATAGCACTTTTATAGATGTGTAAAACACCCTGGGTGCTTCTCATTTCTTAAATTGTACATCTTCCTTTCCTCGCTCCTCCGTCCTCGAGCCCATGTGCCGGAAAGCGATCAAAGTCCACTATCATGAAGAACGCACAAATTGTCTAAATGCACCGCAAGGACGAAGGAAGCTTAAAGAGGATGCACAGAAGCATCCTTTGCGGAAGACTTTAGCATTGAAACACCAGCGCACGCATAAGTTCTCCACCCCCTTTACATCTGACACAACGGTTTTAATACTTGTTTCACCTTTACGGTTCAAATGACCATAATTGTCACATTTCAACAGTGCATCTTGAATTATTAAGATTTATTATGAATACAGTACTGTGCAAATGTTTTAGACACTTGTGAAAAATGTTGCATAGTGAGGATGTCTTCAAAAATAATGACAAATAGTTTTCATTTATCACTTAATGTTATACAAAGTCCAGTAAACATAAAAACGCTAAAATCAATATTTGGTGTGACTACCTTTGCATTTAAAACTGCACCAATTCTCCTAGGTACACCTTTTTCTTGGTTGTTTTTTTTTTTCACCCAATTTGGAATGCCCAATTCCCAATGCGCTTTTAAGTCCTTGTGGTCACATAGTGGTTCGCCTCAGTCTGGGTGGCGGAGGATGAATCCCAGTTGCCTATGCGTCTGAGACCATCAACCCGCTCATCACGTGGCTTGTTGAGCGCGTTGCCATGGAGACATAGCGCGTGTGGAGGCTTCACGCCATCCACCGCAGCATCCACGCTCAACTCGCCACGTGCCCCACCGAGAACGAACCACATTATAGCGACCACGATGAGGTTACCCCATGTGACTTTACCCTCCCTAGCAACCGGGCCAATTTGGTTGCTTAGGAGACCTGGCTGGAGTCACTCAGCACGCCCTGGGATGCGAACTAGCAAACTCCAGGGGTGGTAGCCAGCGTATTTTACCACTGAGCTACCCAGGCCCAGTTTTTCTTCTTGGAGAATTCACCACAGTTCTTCTGTCTGTTTAGGCTGTCTCAATTGCTTCGGTCTATTTATATAGTCTCAGACTGACATGATGTTCAGTGGGGGCCATGACATCTGTTGCAGGGCTCCCTGTTCTTCTATTCTAATCTTTTCTATTTGCAAAAGTAATGTTTGGGAGTCTAACATTTATATTTCCTATTGACACACTAAAGCTGAAGATATAAATAACCGTCTTAAGACAAATGCTTTTGTGAAACATCTTATGTGCCTAAGATTTCTGAAGTGACGCTTGAGTGTACATTCCATTTACAATACATCTAGCTTAGATTCCTCTGTCCTCGTTTCCTTGTATCCTTTCCTCATTTCCTAAGAGGGTGGAGCTAGGATGCAAGGAAAGTAAATGAGGATGCACAATTTCAGAAATGAGAAGCACCCCGGTCTTCAATTGAAGCAAACCATGTGACATGATGCAACAAACCAAGATCTCTTTTGGTGAAGGTCTCTTACAGTATTTGCTCTGAATTGGATTAACAAGGGTTTTTTTTTTTTTTTTTTTTTTTTTGTCAAGAGGAATCATCTTCAGCCATTAATGTGTAAAAAAGCACATTCAAAATGTTGAAGCCAAGAAGTAAAAAAAACAAAGTTAAAACCAAATCTAGTTAAACATTTTTAATTCTGTTTTTCACCTAATGAACCCAAGGAAGAATTATATAGAATCCTTTTTATTTATATGCATGCACCAATGTAACAATCCATAGTAATAAACAACATTATACTTACATCTGTTCTAAATACAATATATAATTATAAAGAAAAATGTTTCAGACTTCCATGAACATTTGAGTCATGGCACAAGTAAATCAATTAATCAAACTGGTTTAAACTGATCCACCAAAATGGAACAAATGTAGTACCAACTCTAACAGTGTTTTAAAGTTTAAATTGAACACTATTAAAACATGTCTGTAGTAACACACTAAGTCTAATAATTGCTAGTCACAAGACAAGGAGACAACTATTCTTAGACCTGGGGCCTCATTTATAAAGTGTACGTACAATAAAATTTGATCCTAAATTCCTTGGATTTGATCCTACGTCAAAAGTGAGGAACAAATCGGGATTTTTATTTTTTGGGGGGATTTTTTCCCTTTTTCCTCCCAATTTGAAATGCCCAATTCCCAGTGTGCTTTTTAAGTCCTCATGGTCGCGTAGTGATTCACCTCAGTCCGGGTGGCAGAGGACGAATCCCAGTTGCTTCCGTGTCTGAGATCGTCAACCCGCGCATCTTATCACGTGACTTGTTGAGCGCGTTGCCACGGAGACATCACGCCATCCACCGCGGCAACCACGCTCAACTCACCACGCGCCCCACCGAGAACGAACCACGTTATAGTGACCACAAGGAGATTACCACATGTGACTCTACCCTACCTAGCAACTGGGCCAATTGGTTGCTTAGGAGACCTGGCTGGAGTCAACAAATCAACAGAAATTATAAAGGCAGAAACTGACTTGAAAATGTTTTTATGCATACGTCAACTGACAAGCATGCGTACAAAAGCTTTTTTGTGCTTATTTTCTGCTGTGCCAGTGCACACTGACTTGATTTGTTTTATTTTTAGTGATGCAAATACGAATAGTCTGTGACTCACTGAATTTATTAATAAATGATGTAGCATGTTTACATGAACAAGAATATTCCAATTATTAAATTATGGATGCAAAATGTAAATGCTTTATTTTAGATATCCGCTGTAACAGAATATTTTTTATAGCCCTATCTGCACATTTCTATAAATACATTTGCAAGAACACGGTCAATGAATGGATTTATTATTGATAATGAAAATGAATAACTGATGAGTTGTTGAATAGGCTGCATTATACGGGCAGAAACTGTTAGTTGCACTCACTTTTTTAGAACACCTTGCCATCCGCACAAGAACATTTCATAAATGAATGAAAAAATAACTTGTGCATGTGCTTTTATTGTATTATGTCTCACCATATTAGGATATTTGTGGCCGTTCTGTAGGTGGTGTCCATGCGCTCAATCACAAGCGTATGATTTTAAGATGAGTTGCGATTTTGTAAAGTTGGATGCATTTAGGAACACGAGGCCCCTGGTCGTTTGGACACACATAGCCCTTTTCCACTGACATGGTTTGGAGGGGAGTTTCTGGGCCAGTGCAAATTTTCAAACTGTACTGTGCATTTACTCTGCAGAAAAGGCCCCAAAAGCTTGCTGGTCTCAAACACAGGAACCAATTATGCCAGGGGGTGGAGGGCGGGATAATGTGTAGCCTATTATCCAGATGAAATCTTCCAAACAACAACAACAGTTTGTCTAGCTTCTGTTTGAAGTGAGGAGTACTTCACTCTATAACAACAATTAAAAAAAAAATGTCAGACATCAAAAGAGTGGATGAAAGGAGCTCATTAGTTTCACAAAGGGGAAAAAAAAAGTCTACAAGAAAATACGGCAAGAAATAATGCACGCCGGCATCAATCGGACGAATGACCTAATCATAAACAAATGAACACAACTTTGAGTACAGAGACCATAAGAAGGACCTAAACAAAAGCGACAGTAGAGGGAGCAACAATATCTTGGATTGTAGCCAGCTAAATAACCGGGGCATTGAGTTCAGTCATGTTTGAGACAAACGTAAAATCTTTCGGTGTCTTCTGCAGCTGAACTTGGCAAATTTTTACATTTGCCAACTTTGGTAGCTTTCCTTACACTCTTCTCATCTGATTGTGTACATTGTTTTGTTTACCAAAGGGACTACTCACTTAGATAGGAAGGTCGCAGCTATCTGTTTAGTCTTTAGTCATTTATATTTGTACAGCACTTTTCACAAAACACAGTTTCAAAGCAACTTTATAGAAAATCATGCCTTGTATGATAGGGTTGTAACGATCCATTGATCTGGATCGGTGCATCGATCCAATAACCAACGATCCAATGTTATTGATACAATGCATAAATATTGATGATAAATTTATTTTTAAGATGCACCTTTTCATGTCAGCCACATCCGTACGCATTTCCTTCAGGAGATGAAGCAACCTTATTACGTTCATTTCACTTTACGAGCGCTAGATACGCTTCATGTGGGACAAGTATGTGCGCAGTTCTGTGAAGCCAAATTGCACTCTGCTATCCGTGCGTGCGCATCAACCGGGTGCTCCTTAAAATGCGAGCTCTTGTGACAAAAACAGAGCGGCTCACATGCGTGATTAATTTGGGCTTCCATCGATATCATTGCGCATGCGACCCATTTGAATTATACATGAGAATTTGCTATTTTAAATCACCATGGAGCAGTTCAACCATCATGTGAAACATCTTGACAACGCCGACATTCTGAACAGCACTAATGAGGGAAAGAGAAATCACCTGCTGCCCAGTACCAACATCAGTTATAAGACTTAACACATCAACACCCCTACTAACATTTATCCCAGTTAACTGTAACAGAATTTTTTATTTCAACTGTGGAAGTTGTAGCCAAGAAAACAGCGGATAGCACGGATAGTTAGAAACAAGTCATGGGCATGTAAGTACTTTGAATTGGATTAAATTGAAAAATTAGCTGTCATCAAATGATTGATGATCACTTGTGTGTGACGTTATATTTTATATTATTATCTGTATAATTGTTTTCAACATCTGAAGTACCTTATTTTGTTGTAGATGTCCCAATGTGGATACTAAATTTGCACTTCAGAGGGAAAACTATTTTAATTGATTGTGTAAAATAGGCACATAATTTCTGAATATCGATCCCAGGGCCCTGAGTTGATCAAATCGGAATCGTATCGTGGCAGACTTTGAAGTATCTGCAAATATTGGATCGCAGGCCAAGAGAATCATTATAAGAACGTGTCGTGATGAAACGTCTGATTTACACTCCTATTGTCTGAAAGTCCCCTGTGAACAAGCTGAAGTGACTGTAGCAAGGAAAAAACTCCTTTAAATGTTATTTATTGGTGAAAAAAAAAAAAACTAGAGAGGAACCTGACCTCTACAATATATGTACATAATCCAATATTATTTAGTGGCTTGAGAAAAAACCGATCGGCACAATTTTTTTTGCTCTCTTTCCCCGTTCACTTTGCATGTAAACTTAACCAAAATTATAACTGGCTTATAACATGTGCGCAAGTGTTGTTCTCAAAGCTGTTTACATTTCGAAGTCAGAAAGCGGTTTCATGTAATCGTGGGTTTCTTAAGTTGTCATTTTTTTTTTTTTTTTTAAGTTGTTTTTGATAGTTATGATTCATAAATTACGAGCGCTTTGCTGTGCATGTCACGCTCTGTGTCGGCTGGGAGAGGCAGCTATTAAACTTGCTGCTGTTTCTGCCTCACAAATCCACCGATTTTCGGCAAGCTGTACCGCTACAGTACAATCTACTTGGCATTTGCCTTCGATCTTCTCGCCTATGTACTCCGAGTGTGTTGCTCTGTTTTCCTGTGAGCACTCAGCGCCACCTCTCCGGGGAGGAGACTGTTCCACAGCTCTCGTTGTGCTGCCTGGTTTTAATTACACTATAGTGTGTTTATGTATCGTACGATACATACAGTTGTGCTCAAAAGTTTGCATACCCTGGCAGAAATTGTGAAATTTTGGCATTGATTTTGAAAATATGACTGATCATGCAAAAAAACTGTCTTTTATTTAAGGATAGTGATCATATGAAGCCATTTATTATCACATAGTTGTTTGGCTCCTTTTTAAATCATAATGATAACAGAAATCACCCAGATGGCCCTGATCAAAAGTTTACATACCCATGAATGTTTGGCCTTGTTACAGACACGCAAGGTGGCACACACAGGTTTAAATGGCAATTAAAGGTTAATTTCCCACACCTGTGGCTTTTTAAATTGCAATTAGTGTCTGTGTATAAATAGTCAATGAGTTTGTTAGCGCTCACGTGGATGCACTGAGCAGGCTAGATACTGAGCCATGGGGAGCAGAAAAGAACTGTCAAAAGACCTGCGTAACAAGGTAATGGAACTTTATAAAGATGGAAAAGGATATAAAAAGATATCCAAAGCCTTGAAAATGCCAGTCAGTACTGTTCAATCACTTATTAAGAAGTGGAAAATTCGGGGATCTCTTGAAACCAAGCCAAGGTCAGGTAGACCAAGAAAGATTTCAGCCACAACTGCCAGAAGAATTGTTCGGGATACAAAGAAAAACCCACAGGTAACCTCAGGAGAAATACAGGCTGCTCTGGAAAAAGACGGTGTGGTTGTTTCAAGGAGCACAATACGACGATACTTGAACAAAAATGAGCTGCATGGTCGAGTTGCCAGAAAGAAGCCCTTACTGCGCCAATGCCACAAAAAAGCCCGGTTACAATATGCCCGACAACACCTTGACACGCCTCACAGCTTCTGGCACACTGTAATTTCGAGTGACAAGACCAAAATAGAGCTTTATGGTCACAACCATAAACGCTATGTGTGGAGAGGGGTCAACAAGTCCTATAGTGAAAATAATACCATCCCCACTGTGAAGCATGGTGGTGGCTCACTGATGTTTTGGGGATGTGTGAGCTCTGGGGAATCTTGCGAAAATTGATGGCAAGATGAATGCAGCATGTTATCAGAAAATACTGGCAGACAATTTGCATTCTTCTGCACGAAAGCTGCTCATGGAATGCTCTTGGACTTTCCAGCATGACAATGACCCTAAGCACAAGGCCAAGTTGACCCTCCAGTGATTACAGCAGAAATAGGTGAAGGTTCTGGAGTGGCCATCACAGTCTCCTGACCTTAATATCATCGAGCCACTCTGGGGAGATCTCAAACGTGCGGTTCATGCAAGACGACCAAAGACTTTGCATGACCTGGAGGCATTTTGCCAAGACAAATGGGCAGTTATACCACCTGCAAGAATTTGGGGCCTCATAAACAACTATTACAAAAGACTGCACACTATCATTGATGCTAAAGGGGGAAATACACAGTATTAAGAACTAAGGGTATGCAGACTTTTGAACAGGGGTCATTTCATTTTTTTTATTGTTGCCAAGTTTTGTTTTATGATTGCGCCATTCTGTTATAACCTACAGTTGAAAATGAATCCCATAAGAAATAAAAGATATGTGTTTTGCCTGCTCACTCATGTTTTCTTGAAAAATGGTACATATATTACCAATTCTCCAAGGGTATGCAAACTTTTGAGCACAACTGTATGGTATTGTATAGTGAGCATTGTATCGTACAATACAATATTTTTTTACACCCCTAATGTCCTCCTGAGCATAGATGTCATCTGTCATCTTGTTGAGCAATGTAATAACGTTGGATTGCATTTCTCTGTAAGTTTACATATGTCCTCAAAAACAGGATTAAAAGCTGTACACAAACACTTTGACACGTCATGTTTGTTTTAGGCAGGTGATGTAACCCATTACGTCATCATTCAGCTCTCAAGTTAGTGGAAAAGCTCAGCCAGTTTGTGATAGGCTCCAGATTGCCCTGGCCGTGAACCAACTGGGCACATGCTCTGCACGAGAACCATCGCCATTTCGTTGGAAAAGGGCTACATAATGGCCAAATAATGACCAGCTTTGTTGATTATAATAATGACCAGCTTTGTTGATTATAACGGGAGTGCTTTGGGTTTGTTGCAGTACTCGCTCAGAATGTATTCATGGTATTGGGCATATATAATTTGTACAATATTAATCAGTTACATTTTTTTACAATTTTCTTTGCTGATTTAACTGCTTTTCTGTCCCAAGTTTGCGTTTCCACAGCTTTCCAGTGGAAGAAAGAATGCAGATTTTACAGAGAAGTTTACAGGCTCTGGAAGAGCATGACAGGAACCGTGTAGACAACACAAATCCACAACCAGTGCAGTCTACGCCCAATTCCAGCCACACCGCTGCTGTGATCCCGACAATGTCAGAAGAGTCCACAACAACAGGTTATTTTATTTCTCCTGTCATCTGTCCTGTCATTCTTTATCTAACCATCATACACCTCAGCTGCCTCTTCCAAATATTTCAAAGGCGCTATATTGTACACTTTTATTTATTCTTTAATGGTTTATTTACTGAAGTCCACTTATGGTGTTAGTCAAGTTGCTTGTACCAAAACAGTCATAATTAGTTTATCATGACCATTTTCCACAGTAGATAATTTAATAAATTAAACAGTTAATCATATAAAAAGCTTTATTTCTTGTGTGTATGTGTGTATGTATATATATATATATATAAAAAAAAAAAACTATATTCCACATTTTGCCCAATGTTCTTCTTCAAATTTGCAAATTGAATGCTATACAACAATGATAAAATAAAAAGCTGTCCAAAGTTTGAAAGCCACAGGACTGTTTAAATCACTGGATTATAATCAGAGTTTTTCCTGCATTGACATTTTTAGGCGGTCGCCCAAGCGAAATTTCGGGCTGCCAAAACAAAATTAATGATATACCTTTCGCATTAGGTGCTTTATACATGCTAAATGTTATTCTCATCTGATACGTGCATTTGTGCAACACCATTAAAGCTTTATTTTCGTGCTAGTGTTCTCAGTGTGACGTGACTTGCATGAGCCATCACAGAACCACTCGCGCAAGGGATCCACTCTGTTGGATTATTTTGACATGCTCCAGACTAAAGGTTTTTCAAATACACAACGCCACCTTTAGTATCTGTGGGTGCATCTCAATCAGCTCCCTATGTCGTGAATCAGTATATCGTGAACACGAATTCAGGCACTGGAAAGGGTGTTCCTCCACTTAACACTGGGACATTTTTGACTCGATTATCTGAAACACGATAACAAGCTTGCGCAGTCAAGCGCAGCTGTTATCGATCAGCTCCATCGCTGTATAAATGACATTATCATTCCTTTTCCTTGAAGATATTAAAACGTACAGTGTTATAAAGAAATAAAAATGTAAAGGAATATATAATAAACCTACTTTTAACAACTCTAAAATGTAAAAGATTATTTCACTTTCATTGTTATTAGGGATGAAAGACATTACAACATCTCTTAAGGTGAAAATAAGGCTTTGACATCATACAGTTGAAGTCAGAAGTTTACATACACTTAGGTTGAAGTCATTAAAGCTCACTTTTTAACCACTCCACAGATTTAATATTAGCAAACTATAGTTTTGGCAAGTTGTTTAGGACATCTACTTTGTGCATGACACAAGTAATTTTTCCAACAATTGTTTGTTCCAACAACAGACAGATTGTTTTACTTTTAACTGACTATATCACAATTCCAGTGGGTCAGAAGTTTACATAACTGTGCCTTTAAGCAGCTTGGAAAATACAGAAAATGATGTCAAGCATTTAGACAATTAGCAAATTAGCTTCTGATAGGTGTACTGAATTGGAGGTGTACCTGTGGATGTATTTTAAGGCCTACCTTCAAACCCAGTGCCTCTTTGCTTGACATCATGGGAAAATCAAAAGAAATCAGCCAAGACCTCCGAAAAAAAATTGTGAAGTCTGGTTCATCCTTGGGAGCAATTTCCAAATGCCTGAATGTACCACGTACATCTGTACAAACAGTAGTACAAACACCATGGGACCACACAGCCATCAAACTGCTCGGGAAGGAGACACATTCTGTCTTCTAGAGATGAATGTAGTTTGGTGTGAAAAGTGCAAATCAATCCCAGAACAACAGCAAAGGACCTTGTGAAGATGCTGGAGGAAACAGGTAGACAAGTATCTATATCCACAGTAAAACGAGTCCTATATCGACATAACCTGAAAGGCTGCTCTGCAAGGAAGAATCCACTGCTCCAAAACCGCCATAAAAAAGCCAGACTACAGTTTGCAAGTGCACATGGGGACAAAGATCTTACTTTTTGGAGAAATGTCCTCTGGTCTAATAAAACAAAAATTGAACTGTTTGGCCATAATGACCATTGTTATGTTCGGAGGAAAAAAGGTGAGGCTTGCAAGCTGAAGAACACCATCCCAACCATGAAAAATGGGGGTGGCAGCATCATGTTCTGGGGCTGCTTTGCTGCAAAGGGACTGGTGCACTTCACAAAATAGATGACATAATGAGGAAGGAAAATTATGTGGATATATTGAAGCAACACCTCAAGACATCAGCCAGGAAGTTAAAGCTCTGTCACAAATGGGTCTTCCAAATGGGAAATGACCGCAAGCATACCATCAAAGTATTGGCAAAATGGCTTAAGGACAACAAAGTCAAGGTTTTGGAGTGACCATCACAAATCCCTGACCTCAAGCCGATAGAAAATTTGTGGGCAGAACCAAAAAAGCGTGTGCGAGCAAGGAGGCCTACAAACCTGACTCAGTTAAACCAGTTCTGTCTGAAAGAATGGGCCAAAATGCCAGCAACTTATTGTGAGAAGCTTGTGGAAGGCTACCCAAAACATTTGACCCAAGTTAAACAATATAAAGGCAGTGCTACCAAATACTAACAAAGTGCATGTAAACTTCTGACCCACTGGGAAAGTGATGAAAGAAATAAAAGCTGAAATAAATAATTCTCTCTACTATTATCCTGACATTTCACATTCTTAAAATAAAGTAGTGAACTGACCTAAGACAGGGAATGTTTTCTACGATTAAATGTCAGGAATTGTGAAAAACTGAGTTTAAATGTATTTGGCTAAGGTGTAAGGAATATATTCAACTGTATATTTACACATGTGGTCTTCTAACAACTTGAGAGACTTCAGAAGACATGACAACATTTCTGGTAAGGGAACATGGTGAGCAACGATGCTCCCTGGTTTTTACAGTGCATTGTGTGTAAAAACACACAATGCACTCCCTTTTTATAAGGGAGCGAATGTTTCAGTGCACTGGAACGATTTTGAGATTGAGAAAGCCCTAAAAATATCAGAGTCGCTGATCATTGCTCTGACTACTGAACTGGAGAGCTAATTGATACACCCCATGTAACTGTGGTATTTTGACCAAAATATGGCAGTTTCATATTAAAGATGCTAATCTATTAGGTGGAATCTATTAGCCTTTATTACAACTATGGCTGTGTCTCGTTTGGAAGGATGCGTCCTCCGGAGGTCACATTTGTCAGCCGCATACGTCATCTCGTTTCAGAAAAGCGAGTAGGACACTTCGAATGCAGCCTTCAAATGCGACCTTCTTTCACGGGAATTCGGAGGATGCATGAGGTGTATCCTTCGTGGGCACTCACAACCCATAATTCTTTGCTTCAACGGAAATGTCTAAAAAACATTACGCCAATTTGCCCGTAAATATGATGTTCAAACGCAAGTAATGGTAATTCCCAAGTTGAAGTACCTCAGTAGATAGGAGCAGAGTGTATAATTATGTTAATATATAATTAAAATATTAGACAAAGTACACCTGTAAAATCTATTTTCTTTTCTCTTTACATCATTATAACTCTCCTAAAATGTACCTCATACATTCCCTTCCAAAGCGACTTTGCTCCCTTCTCGCTTGAAGCGCTCGCGCTTGTCAAAGAGTGGCGTGCTGTCATAGCAACCATGTTACATTCCATTTCCGTTTGTCCTACGAAGGTCGTCTCGTTTAAACAAGATTTGTTTAAAGGAGGACGCTCGGTATACTGCAGCCTTCAAAGGATGCGTCCTACCTAGCATGCAGCCTTCCAAACGAGACACAGCCTATGGCAGTTGTAATTTAAGTTTCTAAATGTGTTTAAGCTGCTATTTTTCCATAAATATTTTTCAGCAAAATATATTTATCATTTAAAAACAAATCAGCTAGACTTACTATAATATTCTGATTAGTAGAACACTTTACTGAGTTGGGACTATGCTAGTGAAAATGTCTGTTTTCTATTCCATAACAGATATTGTTTAATTTTAATTTAAATTATTATTAAAGATAATAATTTAAGCAATCTTTAGGAATATCTGAAGGCAAACAAGGCCAGTTTATTTCCTAATATCAAACATCATTCAAAGAGAACATGTAAAAGACCGGAGGTCCAGAATTTAAACCCCTTTATATACTTCCCCTTATATTTACAGTGCAATGTCATAAGCATAGGTAAAACCATGGATGGTTCCTCATTTCTGTGTTTAGGTCCTGTTTTAATTATTTTTCCTGTGGAACTTTGTAGTAATCCCTTATACAGTTACTGCTTTTACAAAAATGTAATTGCTTGCTTTAGTCTACATCCACATTATTCTGAATTAATTTGAAAACTGTGTTATCGGGGGCCTGGGTAGCACAGCGAGTATTGACACTGACTACCACCCTGCAGTCGCGAGTTCGAATCCAGGGCGTGCTGAGTGACTCCAGCCAGGTCTCCTAAGCAACCAAATTGGCCCGGTTGCTAGGGAGGGTAGAGTCACATGGGGTAACCTCCTCATGGTCGCGATTAGCGGTTCTCGCTCTCAATGGGGCGTGTGGTAAGTTGTGCATGGATCGCGGAGAGTAGCATGAGCCTCCACATGCAGTGAGTCTCCGGTGTCATGCACGGCGAGCCACGTGATAAGATGCGCAGATTGACTGTTTCAGAAGCGGAGGCAACTGAGACTTGTACTCCACCACCCGGATTGAGATGGGTAACCACGCCACCACGAGGACCTACTGAGTAGTGGGAATTGAGCATTCCAAAAAGGGGATAAAATAAAAAATAAAATAAAAAATGAAAACTGTTATTTTCTAAATGCTCTCCGTCCATACTGCCGTTTTCAAATGTTTTCCAAAACTTGCTTGTCCACACTGAACCGTTTGAAAATGCTTAAATCCCCTTACTGCACATGAGTAAAAAAAAAAAAAATCAATTGTCCTTGTTCTGCCGCCGGACATCAATTCCGAGGAAACTTCCCGTCATCTTTGAAGGAATGCAATGTGAAGGTTGTACAAAGTAATATCTATCTTGAACAATGCTATCTAAGTGCATGCACAAAAATGCCACTACAACATGGGCCGCCATCTTGATTGTTTTGGGTTGAATGGCTCGCATGACAAGAAATATGTCTTTGAATATTTGTTTTTGAATGTATCCGTTTTCTCTGTCCACACTACAACGTGAAGACAGCATTTTAAAATGTACCCACTTGGGAGAGTGTTTTCGAAAAGCACCATTTTTGCTGGACAAAAACGGCATCTCAGTGTGGACGGAAGGCCAAAACGAAGCAAAATTAATGCATTTTCAAAAGAAAACGTATTAGTGTGGACGTGGCATCACATGTAGGATTAAGAATATTAGGGATGCACCGATCGATCGGCCACCGATCTAAATCAGCCAGTCTTCGTCTTTATTCTGTGATCAGCCGATCATGCCTAGAATCGGGCCTATCTTTTTTGCAGCACACAGGGAATCACACATACCCTGCTACTCTAATGAATGAGCGCTTTCTCAGCCCTTGATGCATGACAGTGTGGCCTCTGGAGAGTGAATTGTTGGCAATTCTAAGTTTTCACGAATTTAAACTTTCAGACATGCTGTTATTCAGATGAATATGCAAATTATGCACGTATGAATATTAAGTTGCCCATTTTCTAGGGTCATTACGGTAGTAATTCTGACTTGCTGTACTGTGAGCACGGAGAGGATACAGATACTGCAAACGGGTATAAAAACGAATTAAACAACAAATTAAGGCTGCACAATTAATCAAACTAATCACGATTACGGCTCTCACGATGATGTAATCGTGTAAACTGATGATTACAGCATTCAATTTAAGTCTACTCCTGTTGCGTTAATTGTTACTATTTAGAATGTGTGTTTTTGCAGCAGTTGAGTTTCTAACTAATCCCAGACTTGTGCGTTGAGCAATGAAAGGCAATGGCCAATCAGAGACGCAGTGTATCTATAGCATAGTCCCATCTGTAATGACAACCAATCCTTATGTGCAAGTTTTGAATAGTCAGATGTCCAGATACTTGCTTTAAAGTATATTTAATCTCGGTTTGCGATGGCACGTGAAAATTAGTGCTAAAGAAACATCACCTGATACTCAAAGAAGATGTAGAATAAAGGTGAGCAGTTTTGAATTTTTCAATTCGTTAAATGTCGCCCCGTTTTATTTATCATAGGTAAACAACTCGCAAACGAGCAACGTGACAAATCTAAAACGATCCCTGACCATTATAATCAAGGTACAGACAGGGTCTAAATAAGTGATTTATTGTGTTGTTTAAACAGCTATATTTATTAGAGCATTTGTGAGTGCAGAACAGGAGAGTTTTAATATTGTTGGGTTGCTCGATTTTTGTGTACAACTTAATAAAAAAAATAACAGTTGTATTTATGTACTAAATAGCTACAAAGTAGCTTTTTTTTTTTTTTTAAGTCGACTTGTTTTGGATGTTTTAGACATAGAAAAACTCTCGAACTTCAAATTTCATAGACCATCGTAATTGTTATCGCGTCTGCTCAAATGACTATTTGACCCACAACTGCTGTTGGTAGATTAAAATTTTAATGATCACACAAAATCACAAACGAGCTGATCTTACTTTCCAAAGTGCAACCGTTGTGACAGATTTGAGGCCAAATATGATTTAACGATGATCTTATGCAAACAAGATCATAATACGGGATTTTAAATGCAATAAGGAAGTTCAATCTAAATCGGCTGTTCAGTATGACTATTGAATAGGTCAAATATGATTATTTACTGTATGTGGACCAATAATTTAAGCAGTAAAGGCACATATTGCATGTCTGACGGTAGTTTTTGATTTTCATGCCACATTTTTCAGGCTTTGGAAGTGTTAAATGTGTGAAGATGTGTATACATCAACCTGTTACATGACACACAGGCATATTGACTAAAGTTAAAACTGGTTTTGTCAGTAGTTCAGAAAGAACCTACATACATTTCTTCACTGTAAACCATAGATATACCTTTATAATAACCTTTAGTAACATTAACAAACATTATTACAGCATTTAATGCTTAAAATAAACTGCAGCCCATAACCACCTGATGTTCTGAAGAACCTGCAAGCACAGTTGCCTGCTTAGTGACATCACAGTAATTTAATGTATTAATTGTCATTAATAATCGTGATTACAATATCAAGGGCAATAATCAACAATTAAGATTTTTGTTATAATTGTGCAGCCCTACAACAAATAAACACGCGTATATGTGATGTAACGTGAGTCGTAACATTCAGACGTTGTTTTGAGCGATAGAGACTGTTTAAGCGATCATGAGCACTTTCAGCTTCACTTCCTTCAAAATGCTCACTCGTGGTGTCAATCAAACATGTGCGCACTCCAGGTGCTCTCTATCTCATCAATCACTCATCTCGGCACTGTAGACCTTGTTCACACTCGGGTTTTGGGAACACGGAATTAAACGTTAGCAGGGTAAACTTTGACAGCGGTGAATGGGTGATCACATCAAATATTATTTTCACTTACCCATTTGTTCCAAGACCAAAAGAAAAAATCCACTATTACGATTGAACGACTTTCCAGAAGTTAAAAAAGAAATAGAGAAGGGTGGATTAAGACAGTCAGATGTGAGTAGATGCCAAATTTACTGTCACTCTCTCAGCAGCTGTAATAGAATCCCCCTCGCAGCTGTGGTAATTCGCTTTTTAAAACTAATTCCAGGATAATATTACAATAAGCATAATGTTACAAATTTACACTCAATATTTAAAAAATGTATAATATAAAAAAAAGAAAAAATTGGGAGATTTACGCTGCTAAATAAGCGGAAACGTCATCACAGTCTGTGAAAAAGGTCTATACTGTGAGGATCCCAATTTAAATCAGATTAATGTTGGTCACATTACCACTAATCACAGCAATTACATTTTAACCATAATGGCACTGCGTCTTCACGCATTTGCTTAATAATTAGTGATTTGTGTTACAGCAAAACGTCAAAGTCAGTAAACAAATCATAGATATTAATGATTTCTCACTGGAGCAGTTTTAGAGCTTGTAATGGATATATTTTTCTTATTTTTGAGAGTACAGTGCATCCGGAAAGTATTCACAGCACTTCACTTTTTCCACATTTTGTTATGTTACAGCCTTATTCCAAAATGGATTAAATTCATTTTCCTCAATTCTACAAACAATACCCCATAATGACAACGTGAAAGAAGTTTGTTTGAAATCTTTGCAAATTTAGTAAAATAAAAAATGAAAAAAAAGTCACATGTACATAAGTATTCACAGCCTTTGCTCAATACTTTGTTGAAGCACCTTTTTTGCAAACATTTTTGTGCCATATGATTACAAGCTTGGCACACCTATTTTTTGGCAGTTTCTCCCATTCTTCTTTGCAGGACCTCTCAAGCTCCATCAGGTTGGATGGGGAGCGTCGGTGCACAGCCATTTTCAGATCTCTCCAGAGATGTTCTATCGGGTTAAAGTCTGGGCTCTGGCTGGGCTACTCAAGGACATTCACAGAGTTGTCCCGTAGCCACTCCTTTGTTATCTTGGCTGTGTGCTTAGGGTCGTTGTCGTGTTGGAAGATGAACCTTCACCCCAGTCTGAAGTCCAGAGCGCTCTTGAGCAGGTTTTCATCAAGGATGTCTCTGTACATTGCTGCATTCATCTTTCCCTCGATCCTGACTAGTCTCCCAGTACCTGCCGCTGAAAAACATCCTCACAGCATGATGCTGCCACCACCAGGCTTCACTGTAGGGATGGTATTGGCCAGGTGATGAGCGGTGCCTGGTTTCCTCCAGACATGACGCTTGCCATTCAGGCTAAAAAGTTCAATCTTTGTTTCTCATGGTCTGAGAGTCCTTCAGGTGCCTTTTGGCAAACTCCAGGCGGGCTGTCATGTGCCTTTTACTGAGAAGTGGCTTCCGTCTGGCCACTCTACCAAACAGGCCTGATTGGTGGAGTGCTGCAGAGATGGTTGTTCTTCTGGAAGGTTCTCCTCTCTCCACAGAGAAATGCTGGAGCTCTGTCAGAGTGACCATTGGGTTCTTGATCACTTCCCTGACTAAGGCCCTTCTCCCCCGATCGCTCAGTTTGGCCAGGCGGCCAGCTCTAGGAAGAGTCCTGGTGGTTCCAAACTTCTTCCATTTACGGATGATGGAGGCCACTGTGCTCATTGGGAAATTTTTCTGTACCCTTCCCCAGATCTGTGCCTCGATACAATCCTGTCTCGGAGGTCTACAGACAATTCCTTGGGCTTCATGGCTTGGTTTGTGCTCTGACATGCACTGTTAACTGTGGGACCTTATATAGACAGGTGTGTGCCTTTCCAAATCATGTCCAATCAACTGAATTTATCACAGGTGGACTCCAATCAAGTTGTAGAAACATCTCAAGGATGATCAGTGGAAACGGGATGCACCTGAGCTCAATTTTGAGTGTCATGGCAATGGCTGTGAATACTTATGTACATGTGATTTTATTTTTTTAATTTTATTTTTTCCGTTTTTTATTTTTAATAAATTTGCGAAGATTTCAAACAAACTTCTTTCACGTTGTCATTATGGGGTATTGTTTGTAGAATTGAGGAAAAATAATGAATTTAATCAATTTTGGAATAAGGCCAAAACAAAATGTGGAAAAAGTGAAGCGCTGTGAATACTTTCTGGATGCACTGTATCTCTGCTGTGTGTGATGCTCTCATTGTTTTACTGCTTACCAGTATTGCTTACCTTTTGATATTGACAACGGAACTATTCATAACTGTTTCAAAACAAATAAATGTTAGCGATTCACAATTAATGTAATTTAAATGTAATTTAGGTAACTTTATAAAAAGGTTCCATTCGTTAACATTAGTTAATGCATTAGGCATTATGAACCATGAACAATATATTTTTACAGCCTTTATTAATTATAATGTTAGTTAATAAAATTATATTTGTGCATTGTTAGTTCATAGTGCATTAAATGTAATAGTATATGTTGTAATGGGGTATCCACGGGTCATAAATTTTTTTTAAAAGGTATTAAATCAATTTGGTTAAAGGCCATTAAAAAGTATTAAAAAGTCTTAAATTACAATACCTGAGTTTTTTGGGGGGGTCGTAAGGTTGAATGAACCTTACGAATGAAAATCTTTCACGCCTCGCAGATAGCAGAGAATAGAATGGGCGTGGTGTTTTCACATGTACGTTCAGTGCAAAAACTTTCTAGTAAGTCTGTCCACTGTCAGCCATCTTTGGAATGCTCCCGGGAGGCTATTTCCAGACATGCCAGTGCAGCTCCTGTGTACTTGGAGAAAGACCAAAATCTCAAAAACAGTTGGTCAAGATTAGGATCAAAGAACATATTTCAAATCAGCAATAAAATCTGACAATACTGGTATCATAAATTGTGATTCTTTACCTCATATTACGCTAAAAAACACAATTTTCCCAGCTTGTATAATTAATGCGCATACGCGTTTTAAAGGTGATTGACAGGTGATGTCTGTATCTAAAAGGTGATTGGCTCTTAACTGTAAGGCGGGACTTCCTTTCTACATCCGTTGACTGTTGGGCGCTCAGAGCTCCTTGGGTGAGCGTTACCATTTCTCCCTTTCATTTTAATAGAAGTGGCCCATCTCTGCTAAATAATCTCTGGTTCAGTGTACATGTGCGCTGGTCCCGTGAGTGCTGCTTCGGGGCCCAAGATATTACCCATTACTCCATTGTCATTTCAACATTAACATTTCAGTAAGTTGTACCATATCTTTCAACATACCCTCAGAGGTTCATTCATGTTTTTTTCATGCTATAAGTTGGAGAGTGAGAGCGCAGTGCTCACTCTGTTTGAATGGCCAGCTACCGCAATCTGTCACACGCACCATTAAAGAGTATAAATACAACATTTATTGTTTTTACAAAAAATTACATCTGACTCAAATGATGGAGCGTGACACAATTTGTGCATTTGTAGCTTTAACTGGCACTGTCCTGTGCTTTCACTCTGCGTTGGTGTGTGTGTAGATGAGACGAGATGCCGTGACACCATTTTTCAAAATAAAAGTCCTACATTGAAATAACTAATTTTGAAATTAATATGAACATGAATTAGTGGAAAAAGTTAGTAAAATATTTTACCACAGAATATTTTAGGATATCACACGATATGGTGAAATTACTTTATATTCAAAAGCTTTTTATATAAAAAAAATACAAATAATTGAAGGTGAGTATTAATATCTGCTACATAGATAATGGTAAAACTGTACATATTATACACAGTCTATATGCAATTTGGAACAAAAGACAGCTATGTTTGTGATATCTGGAGAATATATCTGATATCTGGTGGAAGCGCTTTTCACCACTGAGGAACAGACTACGTACCACTACCCCTGGGGTCGTCTCGATATGGTGTTCAATGAGATTCATACGACCGGGAAGAGGCAAGAACATGTCGGAGAATTCTCCTTGCAACCTGGCAACCTCCAATGATTTGGGATGATGAGAGATGGTCTCCACAAGTGACGGGTGACTCGATCAGTGACTTAAGTTCACCTCCAGTTCGAGCTCCTCCCTCTCTGGATCCACCGTCGTCAAAGTCACTGGGACCACCTCTATGCATTCGTTTCACCTTATAATCGATCTCCCCAACTCGCCGTGTGACCTCAAATGGTCCTTGCCACTTGGCGAGTAATTTAGAGCTCGATGTGGGGAGCAATACAAGGACTTCATCTCCCGGTTTAAATTCCCGTAGCCACGTACCCCTATTATACAGCCAGCTTTAAAATTCTTTATTTTTTTTATTTAATTTCTTTTATTCGTTTTATCCCCTTTTCTCCCAATTTGGAATGCCCAATTCCCACTACTTAGTAGGTCCTCGTTGTGGCACGGTTACTCACCTCAATCCTGGTGTCGGAGGACAAGTCTCAGTTGCTTCCATAGCTGAGACAGTCAGTCCGCGTATCTCATCACGTGGCTCATTGTGCATGACACCACAGAGACTCGCAGCATGTGGAGGCTCATGCTACTCTCCTCGATCCATGCACAACTTACCACGCACCCCACTGAGAGTGAGAACCACTAATCGTGACCACAAGGAGGTTACCCCATGTGACTCTACCCTCCCTAGTTACCGGGCTAATTTGGTTGCTTAGGAGACCTGGCTGGAGTCACTCAGCACGCCCTGGATTCGAACTCGTGACTCCAGGGGTGGTAGTCAGCATCAATACTCGCTGAGCTACCCAGGCCCCCCGGCTTTGACATTCTTGAGCCTGGAGCAAATTATCTTGTGTTAATTGCCCCAGTGTGTGGAGTTTTGCTCTCAGGTCAAGAACATATTGAATTTAATTTTTGCTGTTTGAAGGTCCCTCCTCCCAATTTTCCTGTAGGACATCGAGCACACTGCACAGTCAATGCCCGTACAGTAATTCAAATGGGGAGAACCCCGTGGAGGCTTGTGGGGCCTCTCATACTACAAATAATAGGGACTCGAGCCACTTGTCCCAATTTTGAGCGTATTTGTGCACAAATGTATTAATCATATTCTTTAGTGTCTGATTAAATCGTTCTACCAAGCCGTACGTTTGTGGGTGGTAAATGCTGGTCTGAATCAATTTAATTCCCTATAATTTGTACAGTTCATGTAGTGAACGTGACAAACGTAGTGCCCTGATCAGTGAGAATTTTTTTCGGAATCCCCACTCGGGAGATAATTCTGAAGAGTGCCTCTGCAACACTTCACACTGAAATGTTGCACAGAGGCACTGCTTCCAGATATTGCATTGCGTAGTCCACCAGAACCAAAACAAAGTGATGTCCGTGTGCTGTCCACTCTAATAGCCCGACGAGGTCCATACCAATTCTTTCGAAGGGGACCTCGTTGAAAGGAAGGAGGCGCAATGGCGCTCTTGGGGTGTCCGGTGGATTCACCAGCTGACATTCACGGCATGCCGCATACCACCTGCGAATATCCCCATGAATGCCCAGCCAATAGAAATGGGCCATTAGATGGTTCAGTGTCTTTTCCTGCCCTTAGTGACCCGCCATCGGATTACAATGAGCCGTCTGGAATAACATTTCCCGACGGCTCCGCGGTATTAAAAATTGGGTCGTATCCTCCTTTGTCTGTGTCCGGCATCACTCGATGCAACCGATCCTTGATAATTGAAAAATACTGATATGCGAGTGTAATGTCTGGCTGGAGGCGTTGACCATCAATCACTTTCACTTGGTCAAATGCGTGCCAAAGGGTATCGTCTCGCATCTGCTCCAGAGGAAAATCCCATGGTCCTGGAGATGCCCAGGTTCCCCGCAGCTCCAGCAGACCAGCCCAGACTTCAAGCCCACACCCGTGGCAGCAGATTCACCATTCTGTGGGGGAGAGCGCAGAGAGTTAGGGAAGACCGGCAGGTTGAACGGCCCACGGGACCATGGAACCAGGTTTTGGGTCTGTATCTCCCATTTTTGGGGAATAGGAACAGGAGGAAGGGAAGGAGAGGAGGAGGGAGGAGAGAGAGGGAGAAGAGGGCATGCCGGCCCCCAAATACGCCACCATATGGTCCTCAGCCAAGCTGGACCGCCCCATCCAGCGATGTCGGTTGGTGGCACTGGACACACTCTGCTGCCCCTTTCGGTAACCGAATGCAAACGGGTGGCAGAGCTCACAAATGGAAGTGTTGTCGTTGTTGCTCTGGGCTTCGGCCGACCCGTTGCAGGTTGGCTTTCTTCAGATCTTTGTACACCAGGAGGTTGGGCCGCGAGTTGGGTTTCTCTGGACAACAGCGGCATGAGACGGGCCGCCTACTGAGTTTTGGGCCTGCTCCATGCTCCTGCCATCCGCTCGAAGAGCTCAAGGAATGCCTCCGGGTCATCTTGAGGCCCCATCTTCGTCAGCGTGACATGCGGTACACACGTAGGTGGGTCCAGGGTCGTGGCGGAAGACTCCTACTGGTGTACCAAGCTCCATAGCACCTGCCGGTCCTCTGCTTATGCCTGGAAGAGCACCTGGAACTGCTGCTCCTGTTCCAGACGCAGCTTAAGCAGAGACTGATGTTGGGCTTGGGGGAAGTTGGCAAGGGTCTTAAATACTTCGGCCAGCTAAGACTCCATGATGGCATTTTCTTCCTCCTAATTCCCGGGTTTTGGCACCACTGTGATAAGTCACTTGTTCAGGCAGGAAGGAGGAAGCAGGAGCCGGATAAAACAATATATGCAAGTTTCCGTAAGTTTCTTTATTACACTACTTTTCAGTATGACACACACGGTTTGCTTTTCAGCAGGGCACACGCACACTCAGGTCTGTCTCTCTCTCTCCTCCGGCGGTCTGGACTGTCCTTTTAACCCCCTCCAGCTCTCACTGCAACACAAAATAGCTGTTAGAGGTGATTTCCCAGAGGTGTCAATCCTTACCGCTCATCCTCTCCCAGCCTTACTCTCCACAGGCGTCGCTCGGCCACACCTAGGCACTTAGATCCGCCGATCTTAGTGTTAAACAATTGGAGATTAGTATCGGCCTCAAATTTCCTGATTGGTGCACCACTAAAGAATATTGTTCAAAAAACAACTTTGATAATGTGAAAGTGCCATATGTGCAGTTTATATTGTTGCATTTACATGTTTCACTTTTCTTTTTTTTTTTCATTATTCTTTTTTTAATGCAGTTTAATTAGTTTATTGGGAGAGATGTGGAAAAACTTTTTCTATCTTTAAAATACAGATTTGTTTTTCCTTCTTTAGCTTTAAGACGTATGTAAATGACCTCCGTTACGACTGGCTGACCTCTTTGCTAAGTAAGAAGACATGTTTTTGTTTGTGTAATGCAGAACCCAGTCTTCCAGCAGAGGCTGAGGGGATGGGGGCTGTAGCTCAGCCAGTAACACAGATGGAACATCCAACCCCAGAGACTGAGGTGATTGACATGTCTCATTACATCCTGAACTGTTTTGCTTTATAATGAAATTTAAAAAGTCCAGTGGTCCTGGATGCTGATTGGTAAATACAGCTTTGCAGCCACGCTAAAATGCACTGAATAGTAACGGTTATGATGCAAACACCTGAAATTTACTGTGCAGCACCCATAGATTTATGTTGTTATTCAAATATCGGACTATGTGTTCTAGCAAAGGTATAGCAGTTAATTAATTTGATTCATATAAAGAAATGTTTGTAAGGAATAGTTCACCCAAAAATGAAAGTTGTCATTTACTCCATGTTGTTCCACACCTACACAAAAGTGTACATTTTAAAAGAATTTCAGTTTTTTTTTCCTTGCATTGAAAAATACATGGGTAGTTAGGCTGTCAAGCTTTAAAAATGGATACAAAAGCACAATAAAGTGGTCCATATGACATGCACGCTATATTCGAAGTCTTCTAAAGTCATATAAAAGTGTTTTATGAGGAACGCGCCAAGGAGAGCCAGGACAGAGATACATTTTTGATCTGTTCCTCATACAAAATGTTCTGTTATGCTGCTTTTGCGTCTCTTTTTTTTTTTTTTTTTTTAAGCTTCAGTCCCCGTTCTTTGTTGCAGAATAAAAGTACTTGTAATTTTTTTATGATGTAATTACAAAGTAGTACGGGTTTGGAATGACATGAGATTTAATAATGACAGAATTTTTTATTTCTAGGTGAACGAACCCTTCCAGGAAATTTTGTATTCTTAATATTTTTTTTTAAATATGGTAATTGCCGGTTAACAGGTCATGGGATTGCAGGTACTCTACTGATCTCAAGGACTTTTTAATGGCATCTCTGCCTTTTATAGGTTGTCTCAGAGGCTGTAGAGGACACTGCAGCTGCTGCACCTACTGCTACACAGGAGGAAGCAGATGATGGGGAGGGGGAGACCTGCTCCATCTGTTTTGAGCCGTGGACCACAGCAGGTGACCACCGCCTGGCTGCTCTTCGCTGCGGACACCTATTTGGCCACATCTGCATCAAGCGCTGGTTGATAAGTGGGGGGAAAAAATGTCCACAGGTGGGTTTCCCTGTTTTGGTGAATGAACATCATGCTTGAATGAGGAATAGGCACAGGTACTCAAAAGTGACAGCTGTGAGTAATATACAGGGGGGTTCTTGATACATAACTTGTGCATGTGATTGTTTTGAATCAACAATCTATATATTCAAATTAATTGACAATATTGATAAGAAAAAGAACCACTCACTGCTCATTGCAGGAAAGTTTAAGTAGGTTTATTAAGCTTCCTGCAATCAAACAGTAACTCTTTAAGCTCTGAGGGTGTGCCATCTTAAGCCAACATTTTTTTTTTTTTTGTTCCCAATCGCGTCAACTAAAACTGAGTAAAATTGTGTTGATACAGCAAAGCAATCAAAAGTTGTACCATAACAAACAAAATTTATCCTAGTGTCCAAAATGTCTCCAAAAAACATAATAATTGCACATAAGAACTACTTACACATGCAAACACAACAATGACTAAAGTTTTGCATAGCATGTAGACATGATTTTAGTAATATAATTAGGGATGTCCCGATTAGGGATGTCAAATAAAAATTAGAATATTCGGGGCCTGGATAGCTCAGCGAGTAAAGACGCAGACTACCACCACTGGAGTCTTGAGTTTGAATCCAGGGCGTGCTGAGTGACTCCAGCCAGGTCTCCTAAGCAACCAAATTGGCCCGGTTGCTAGGGAGGGTAGAGTCACATGGGGTAACCTCCTCGTGGTTGCTATAATGTAGTTCTCGCTCTTGGTGGGGCGCGTGGTGAGTTGTGCGTGGATGCCACGGAGAATAGTGTGAAGCCTCCACATGCTATGTCTCCACAATAAAGCGTTCAGCAAGCCATGTGATAAGATGCTTGGATTGGCGGTCTCAGACGCGGAGGCAACTGAGGTTCGTCCTCTGCCACCCGGATTGAGGCGAGCCACTACGCCACCACGAGGACTTAGAGCACATTGGGAATTGGGCATTCCAAATTGGGGAGAAAAGGGAGAAAATCCCCCCCAATTTTTTTTAATATTAGTCGAATTTATGGAAAAAAAAATGTCAGGGGCAGCCCTAGCTAAAGATTTTCCTAGTCGACTAGTAGGCGTTAATTTAAGCCATTAGTCGGCTAGTCGCACGTTTATGATATTAATTTAATTACTTAAATATTTTTGGGGGCATCAGAAAATGGTTTGAGGGCTGAGAAATAATATTCTAAGTAACACTGCTAACACTTCTACATTACAGAGAAATACTAAACTGTAATAATGAGCCTTTAAAATATAAATTTTTCAAGCGCATGCACGAAGCGAGCCGCAGCGACACCGGCAAAAGCGGTAATGATTGTGAATGTGTCAGAAAAAACCAGCAAGGAGACTGTCTGAACATCTTGTTAATTTATAGAGAGAAATGCACATTAGGGTTGTGCCGACAGGCGATGATCTCAGGGATCGACGATGGTCAGAGTGATCGCCAATAGGTGATGCCTTTGACCATGTCAAGACGATATTTGGCTCGTTTCCACATTAATGTATAAAATTATTATTATTAGGCTATTATTATTATTATCAAATTAATATTACAAATAATTTGCCTGTAGACACGCAGACACGCTTGAAGATACACATTTTATTATATTAAGAACAGATGACAGAAAACCCATCTAAGCGCATGTATGTTTGTACAGAGGTGTGCAGTCTCGTGGAATACGTGCATGTAAAAGGTTCTCACTTTGTCATGAAAGGAGGTCAAATAGGAAATGTGTCTCGAGATCCTTGCGTTCGGTTCCATTCTGTTGTGTTCCATCTCTTTGAACAGCCCCTGGCCTGTGCTCATAGTCTGAGCCACCTCACCGCTGAGTTCATCCGAATACCACGGCTATCTGGTAAATTTGCTACCCAACATACAACTGTAATGAATAAAAAAACAATGTGGAATCAGTGCACCCTCTTGTGGACTAAGGAAACCACGTCAATTTAAAAATCAAATTCTAATTTCATTCGAGTTTAATTTCTCTGGCCAGTTGACAGCCCTAGTCCTGATACCATTTTTTTGAGAACAAGTAAAAGTACCGATACTGAGTCCGATACCCGTTTTCTTTTTTTTCTTTTTTGTTTACTGAACTCCATATCAACAGATCATTTTAAATTTTATCACCAAAATGGTGTTTAAAAATTTTTATGAATAAAACTTTAATCAAATAAAAATATAACATTTAATTTTCAACATTGTTGTAATATGATTTATCAAATGAAGTGCTTGTATACAGAACCTCACAGCACAATCCAAAATACAGCATTGGAGTTATATTTTGTCAAATAATGTGCCGCATAACAGAGCATCACAGATATGTGATGAATGAATGAATGTATGAATGTTACATTTATGTAGCACTTTTCTGACACTACACTCCAAGTGCTTTATACAGTGAACAGGGGACTCTCCTCAACCACCACCAGTGTGCAGCATCCACCTGGATGATGCGACGGCAGCCATAGTGCACCAGTACACTCACCACACACCAGCTATTGGTGGAGAGGAGAGAGTGGAGTGATGGAGCCAATCCATGAAAGGGGATTATTAGGAGGCCATGATTGATAAGGGCCAATGGGGGGAATTTGGCCAGGACACCAGAGTTATACCCCTACTCTTTTCAAGAAGTGTCCTGGGATTTTTTTTTAATGACCACAGAGAGTCAAGACCTCTGTTTAACATCTCATCCAAAGGACGGTGCCGTTTTTTACAGTATAGTGTCCCCATCATCATACTGGGGCATTAGGACCCACACAGACCACAGGGTGAGCACCCCCTGCTGGCCTCACTAATACCTCTTTCAGCAGCAACCTTAGTTTTCCCCAGGAGGTCTCCCATCCAGGTATTGACCAGGCTCAACTCTGCTTAGCTTCAGTGGGCTACTAGTCTTGAGCTACAGGGTGATATTTCTTAAATCTACTACTACGGTAATTGTAGTAGTAGTAGTAGCAATAACAACAACGTGATTAGAATTTGTACGCTGCTTGTTTATGTAATGACATTCCTACATCAGATGGTATCGGTTTTTGGTATCGGAGCATTTTTACGAGTATGAATACATGAGTGTGGTATCGGACCTGATTCCAATACCAATATTGGTATCGAGACATCCCTAAATATGATTTCACAGAATGAGTTTCATTCTGTGCCATTTGAGTAATCATTTGAGTCTGTATCATGTACTTGGTGCCATGTAATTAGTGATTGATCACATGACTCTCTGCCCAAAAAAATAAGAGATGGACCCCTCACCCCCACCCAATGCAAAATGCCCATCCCTATCTTGAATTATAGGCCTGACATTTACTGTTAAACTTGTTGTGAGATAGAAATTTACCTAAATTTAATATGCCATCATTTGATAAACATATTTGTGATGTTTAAAAGATTCTCTCTTGTCTCCTCAGTGTAATAAACCAGCAAAACGTGATCATATCATCTTACTTTATGCACGGAAACTGCAAGCACTGGACAACTCTGAGGTGGAGCAACTGAAGAGGTGCTTTTTTGAGAGTTTATTATTTGTTGTATTTTGGTTCATTTGCAGAATGTGGATGTGTGGACTATGTGTGATCTTTCCCGTGTGTTTGTGTAGATCTTTAGAAAAAGAGCAGGGTTTGCGCAGAAAGTATGAACTGGAAGCTGCTCAGTGTCGTCTACAGGTGCAGATCATGACAGACGAAAGCATAAAACTACGTAGAGAGGCCGAGGTTTGTATCTTTTTCAGGGAAGGCCCTGTACACTTACAAGTATTTTAACTGTCATGTGTATTACTTTCAGTTCAGGTAGATAAAGTCAAATTGAGCTATAACTGCTGAAGTAGTCTTGATCTCTCTCTCTCTCTCCCTCCCCCCCCCCCCCCCCCCCACCTGTAGGAGTTTAGGAGGTGGAAAGCTCAGGTGGCCTCTAGTTCCTCTCAGGGAGCTGGTCTCTCTCAGTCTCAGAGGCAGGACTCCTCCAGTGGGGGGCATTATGTGTTCTCAAAGGCTGTTCTGATTTCTCAAGCAGGAGGCAGTAGGGTTTTGTCTTACTGTGAGCCTCTTGGCTGCCTGCTTGCATCCCAGCCCTCCCCACATGCAACATTAGTACCAGGTAGGTATTTGGACCCAAAGACTATTTACAGTGGCCCCTATAATATTTGAGCACTTAAACTAACTTCATTTTTCTAATCCATTATTGCAGTTTTTTAACTTGTGTCAAGGTTTACTGTTAGTAGATGAACAGGTGTAGCTCATCACATTATCTATGGGCATGTTCTGCAGAGTTTTATAATCAGAAATGGTCAAACGTTTATAAAATATATATCTCTTGTTTCATAATTTGAAATGTAACAAAATTATTTGTGAAATGTTTTGTTTAAAGTGTTTTTTTCAATGTATTTCTTGAGCATGAATGCCACTTGGTTTGATATTCATTACATTCACATTCTTACATTTTAATTTGTTGCTTACTGTGTCCAAACACTTTTTGGGGCCACTGCAGGTGCCATTCTGCAGACTTCCTTTCCATTTGTCTTTTTTAAGCGCTGTTTATATAATCTTATTTGTTTCTTTTTCAGGCTTTGGGGTGAAGAAGATCAGCACTGTGAATCTTAGAGCTAGTCAGTATGTCCCCATCCACACCAAACAGATCAGAGGTCTTGCCTTCAGCCGACAGCAAGACAGCTTACTGCTGTCTGCGGCCCTCGATAACACAATCAAGCTCACTAGGTGAGAAATGTACTAAGTAGCACTTTTCTTTGTGTACTAAATGGTCCCCATGAAGTGCTTTGACGAGCATGATTTGATTTAGTGTTTTGACGTATTCCTACTGAAACAGGAAGTGGGGGCAGGAAATGCGACTCGTGCCATTTTTTTAAAATAACCAATATCGGTCAACTTTTCTGAAGACTTGAGAACAGAATGATGATCTAACTAAACCCTGACTAACTAAATTACTGGATAACAAGCCCACAAATCAAAACAGCACATCGTGGTCTTTGTTTACAACAAGGCTGGATCCAGTGCCAATGCTAATGAATAAGAAACAAGTGGATAAAATATATATCCATGTTTTGAATCACAATACACAAAGCATAAAGAATAAAGAACTCTTATGCGAACTGAACATCCCAAGAAACCTTGAGTTTATATAAATAAACTCAAGTAATTTTCCTCCGTCCAGCTCACACGTTGGTGCACCCCATTCTAAAGTAATCATCCCTATGCCCTATTCCATTCGAAGACAGTTACCCTCTACTGTGAGAGCTCCAGATGGCTGAATGGTGGTAACGGTCAGTTAGCACTCACTTTTTAAGGGATTGTTATTGGAAAATCTGTTTGGAATGACCCTACATCATGGATTGTGTTTCCTTCAAAGTGCCCTGCGAAGGCATGATCAGCGCCAGTTAGAACACAGCCAGGCACGCTGAACAGTTGTAGGGGGAGGCGTTTAGAAAGATGTTTGTTTGGACAAGGTTTCTGCATCTCTGTGAAGTCATGGATGTTCATGAGTCTTTTAAGCTGGAAGAGAGAGACTGCAGAATTTAAATGCTTATATCATCTGATAACAAATTTTGTCAACATTTAGATGTACACTTGCATATACACATGTAGATGAACTTAGTTAATAGATAGGGACCGAGCAAAACTTTGTGCCGCAAGAAATGCAAATCACACGCAAAAATCACAAAAAAATTTTTAAACCATATTATAGTCCACATTTTCACTAGCCCTTAAAAAGTTAGCACAGAGTGAAACATGGTCTGGTAATTCACATGCCTTAATGATAATTATAAAATGGTTAGTTCCAGTCATGGATGCTGATTGGTTTATAGCCGTGCTTTATTCACAATAAATTAAAACCAAGACCTCTTCACTGAGCTGCTGTTTGTATCACTGCATAGCACCTATAGCTAATCATTATTATTTTTTATTTTTTTGCATAGCAGCGTTTTCTTTACCGTTTACTGTCAGGTATTGTATTTCATAATGTAAGGATGGCATTTTAATTTTCTTAAAAATATTAAGGACACAAATGTTAACTAATGTTTTTTTTTTTATTATTATTATTATTTTTTTTTTTTTTATGTGGTAGGGAATGAAAATTAACTTTTTTTTTTTTTTTTGAATGTCCAATTTTACCAGCCAGTTTTATTTTATATTTTATATATATTTTAATACACACACTGCCGCCAGCATTTTTATATATATACATACATAGTTGAAGTTTACATTACACTTAGGTTGAAGTCATTAAAACTAATTTTTTAACCACTCCACAGATTTAATATTAGCAAACTATAGTTTTGGCAAGTCGTTTAGGGTATCTACTTTGTGCATGACACAAGTAATTTTTCCAGTTGTTTACAGACAGATTGTTTCACTTTTAATTGACTATATCACAATTCCAGTGGGTCAGAAGTTTACATACACTACGTTAACTGTGCCTTTTAAGCAGCTTGGAAAATTCCAGAAAATGATGTCAAGCCTTTAGGCAATTAGTCAATTAGCTTCTGATAGGAGGTGTACTGAATTGGAAGTGTACGTGGATGTACAGTTGTGCTCAAAAGTTTGCATACCCTGGCAGAAATTGTGAAATTTTGGCATTGATTTTGAAAATATGACTGATCATGCAAAAAAACTGTCTTTTATTTAAGGATAGTGATCATATGAAGCCATTTATTATCACATAGTTGTCTGGCTCCTTTTTAAATCATAATGATAACAGAAATCGCCCAAATGGCCCTGATCAAAAGTTTACATACCCTTGAATGTTTTGCCTTGTTACAGACACACAAGGTGACACACACAGGTTTAAATGGTAATTAAAGGTTAATTTCCCACACCTGCGGCTTTTTAAATTGCAGTTAGTGTCTGTGTATAAATAGTCAATGAGTTTGTTAGCTCTCACGTTGATGCACTGAGCAGGCTAGATACTGAGCCATGGGGAGCAGAAAAGAACTGTTAAAAGACCTGCGTAACAAGGTAATGGAACTTTATAAAGATGGAAATTAGTGTCTGTGTATAAATAGTCAATGAGATTGTTAGCTCTTGGATGCACTGAGCAAGCGCTTATGGTTGTGACCATAAAGCTCTATTTTGTTCTCATCACTCCAAATTACAGCATGCCAGAAGCTGTGAGGCGTGTCAAGGTGTTGTCGGGCATATTGTAACCGGGCTTTTTTGTGGCAACTCGACCATGCAGCTCATTTTTGTTCAAGTATCGTTGTATTGTGCTCCTTGAAACAACCACACCGTCTTTTTCCAGAGCAGCCTGTATTTCTCCTGAGGTTACCTGTGGGTTTTTCTTTGTATCCCGAACAATTCTTCTGGCAGTTGTGGCTGAAATCTTTCTTGGTCTACCTGACCTTGGCTTGGTTTCAAGAGATCCCCGAATTTTCCACTTCTTAAGTGATTGAACAGTACTGACTGGCATTTTCAAGGCTTTGGATATCTTTGTAAATCCTTTTCCATCTTTATAAAGTTCCATTACCTTGTTACACAGGTCTTTTGACAGTTCTTTTCTGCTCCCCATGGCTCAGTATCTAGCCTGCTCAGTGCATCCACGTGATAGCTAACAAACTCATTGACTATTTATACACAGACACTAATTGCAATTTAAAAAGCCACAGGTGTGGGAAATTAACCTTTAATTGCCATTTTAAACCTGTGTGTCACCTTGTGTGTCTGTAACAAGGCCAAACATTCAAGGGTATGTAAACTTTTGATCAGGGCCATTTGATTTCTGTTACCATTATGATTTAAAAAGGAGCCAAACAACTATGTGATAATAAATGGCTTCATATGATCACTATCCTTAAATAAAAGACAGTTTTTTTTGCATGATCAGTCATATTTTCAAAATCAATGCCAAAATTTCACAATTTCTGCCAGGGTATGCAAACTTTTGAGCACAACTTTATTTTAAGGCCTACCTTCAAACTCAGTGCCTCTTTTGTTGACATCCTGGGAAAATCAAAAGAAATCAGCCAAGACCTCAGAAAAAAATTTTGTGGACCTCCTTAAAGTCCAGATCATCCTTGGGAGCAATTTCCAAACACATGAAGGTACCACGTTCATCTGTACAAACAACAGTACACAAGTATAAACACCATGGGACCATGCAGCCGTCATACTACTCAGGAAGGAGATGCATTCTGTCTCCTAGAGTTGAACGTAGGTTGGTGCAAGCACAACAGCAAAGGACCTTGTGAAGATGCTGGAGGAAACAGGGAGACATGTACAGGTGCATCTCAATAAATTAGAATGTCGTGGAAAAGTTCATTTATTTCAGTAATTCAACTCAAATTGTGAAACTCGTGTATTAAATAAATTCAATGCACACAGACTGAAGTAGTTTAAGTCTTTGGTTCTTTTAATTGTGATGATTTTGGCTAACATTTAACAAAAACCCACCAATTCACTATCTCAAAAAATTAGAATATGGTGATATGCCAATCAGCTAATCAACTCAAAACACCTGCAAAGGTTTCCTGAGCCTTCAAAATGGTCTCTCAGTTTGGTTCACTAGGCTACACTATCATGGGGAAGACTGCTGATCTGACAGTTGTCCAGAAGACAATCATTGACACCCTTCACAAGGAGGGTAAGCCACAAACATTCATTGCCAAAGAAGCTGGCTGTTCACAGAGTGCTGTATCCAAGCATGTTAACAGAAAGTTGAGTGGAAGGAAAAAGTGTGGAAGAAAAAGATGCACAACCAACCGAGAGAACCGCAGCCTTATGAGGATTGTCAAGCAAAATCGATTCAAGAATTTGGGTGAACTTCACAAGGAATGGACTGAGGCTGGGGTCAAGGCATCAAGAGCCACCACACACAGACGTGTCAAGGAATTTGGCTATAGTTGTCGTATTCCTCTTGTTAAGCCACTCCTGAACCACAGACAACGTCAGAGGCGTCTTACCTGGGCTAAGGAGAAGAAGAACTGGACTGTTGCCCAGTGGTCCAAAGTCCTCTTTTCAGATGAGAGCAAGTTTTGTATTTCATTTGGAAACCAAGGTCCTAGAGTCTGGAGGAAGGGTGGAGAAGCTCATAGCCCAAGTTGCTTGAAGTCCAGTGTTAAGTTTCCACAGTCTGTGATGATTTGGGGTGCAATGTCATCTGTTGGTGTTGGTCTATTGTGTTTTTTGAAAACCAAAGTCACTGCACCCGTTTACCAAGAAATTTTGGAGCACTTCATGCTTCCTTCTGCTGACCAGCTTTTTAAAGATGCTGATTTCATTTTCCAGCAGGATTTGGCACCTGCCCACACTGCCAAAAGCACCAAAAGTTGGTTAAATGACCATGGTGTTGGTGTGCTTGACTGGCCAGCAAACTCACCAGACCTGAACCCCATAGAGAATCTATGGGGTATTGTCAAGAGGAAAATGAGAAACAAGAGACCAAAAAATGCAGATGAGCTGAAGGCCACTGTCAACGAAACCTGGGCTTCCATACCACCTCAGCAGTGCCACAAACTGATCGCCTCCATGCCACGCCGAATTGAGGCAGTAATTAAAGCAAAAGGAGCCCCTACCAAGTACTGAGTACATATACAGTAAATGAACATACTTTCCAGAAGGCCAACAATTCACTAAAAATGTTTTTTTTATTGGTCTTATGATGTATTCTAATTTTTTGAGATAGTGAATTGGTGGGTTTTTGTTAAATGTGAGCCAAAATCATCACAATTAAAAGAACCAAAGACTTAAACTACTTCAGTCTGTGTGCATTGAATTTATTTAATACACGAGTTTCACAATTTGAGTTGAATTACTGAAATAAATGAACTTTTCCACGACATTCTAATTTATTGAGATGCACCTGTATTTATATCCACAGTAAAACGAGTCTAATATCGACATAACCTGAAAGGCTGTTCTGCAAGGAAAAAGCCACTGCTGCAAAACCGCCATAAAAAAGCCAGACTACAGTTTGCAAGGGCACATGCGGACAAATATATTACTTTTTGTCCTGTAGTCTAATGAAACAAATATTGAACTGTTTAGCCATTATGTCCATCGTTATGTTTGGAGGAAAAAGGGTGAGGCCTGCAAGTTGAAGAACACCATCCCAACCGTGAAGCATGGGGGTGGCAGCATCATGTTGTGGGGATGCTTTGCTGCAGGAGGGACTGGTGCATTTCACAAAATAGATGACATCATGAGGAAGGAAAATTATGTGGATATATTGAAGCAAATTCTAAAGACATAAGCCAGGAAGTTAAAGCTCAGTCACAAATGGGTCTTCGAAATGGACAATGACCCCAAGCATACCTCCAAAGTTGTGGCAAAATGGTTTAAGGACAAAAAAGTCAAGGTATTGGAGTGGCCAACACAAAGCCCTGACCTCAGTCCAATAAATAATTTGTGGGCAGAACTGAAAAAGCGTGTGCGAGCAAGGAGGCCTACAAACCTGACTCAGTTACAACAGTTCTTTTTGGAGGAATGGGCCAAAATTCCAGCAACTTATTGTGAGAAGCTTGCAAACCAAAAAGTTTGCACGATTTTTGGTATACTTCTATGACTTTTTGTAAACAACAAAATGACGTCAATGTGATGTCATTGTGGGCAACAATTTACTACAAATAAGTAAAGTCAGTCGTTTACCTAAGTTTTCAGTGGCAGAAAACTTAGGCACTTCTCTTTCGCCATGAGGCCCCATTTCATTGTTTTTTGTTTTCACCCTATAATTGTTTTCTTTTTTTTCCACATTTTAGAATAATAGTAAAGTCATCAAAACTATGGAAATAACATAAATGGAACTATGGGAATTATGTTGTGACTAAACAAAATCCAAAATAAATCAAAAGTCATCAATTTCAAAAACTTTTTTATTATTATTAAATTTTAGTTTTATAATGAAATAAATTAATATGGTAGCACAATTATGTTTTTGTCTACAAAACTAATTTCAAACATTTAAGCATACGCCTTCAGATCAAAAGATTTTTAAGATCATGAGAAACATTTCAGTCAAGTGTTTCGAAACTTCTGACCGGTAGTGTATATAGTAGAAATGAACATGTATTAAACATATCTAATTGTAAATCAGGTATGCAGTCCCCAGTGCAGAGAAGAGAAACCTCGTTTAAGCACCATTTCTTAGGCTGTACTGAATTATCACTACACATGACAATGTACCTATAGTCCCAATGTCGCTGCATGTCCTTTGCTTTGTACTTTAACTTATACATCCACAAATATCTGGAATAATTTGAATGTCAAAATACAGTGTACATTCAGAGTAGTGTTCACAGTGCATGTAAAACAAGAATCTCGGTGAAAAAGTGAACTAAATTCTGAGCACGTGCATGTTCTGTGAGAACGCTAGAGCACCACTGAACACAAAGCAAATCAGACGTGAACCGACGGCTTTTCTTGCGTCTGTTCTTCAAAATATAATCAGCTGTTTTTCTTCATTTGCACGTTGGTGTGTCTACAGGCTGTTCACCACAGTGGCAGGCAGATGACCCAAATTACCTGCCACTGCACAAAAAGTACTCGTATTTGGTGTCTAAGCAGTGCTATTTTCATACCCTGGTTGTAACCATTTAATTTAAGCAAGGCCTTTTGTACTTTTGCTCAAGTACAACCCATTGCTAAAATATATTTCCTATATTTTAAATGGAAAATGTTACTTTAGTTAAAAGCATAGCAATTTCATCAACAGTTCGTCAACACACTTCAGTAAACTAGTGAGCATTCGTGACTTTCAGGAGTTCTGCTTCATGACGTTTTTTTTTTTCTTTACAGCTTGATGACCAACACAGTGGTCCAGGCTTACAACACGGGCAGACCTGTGTGGAGCTGCTGCTGGTGCCGTGACAACAATAACTACATTTATGCCGGTCTTAGCAACGGCTCCGTGTTAGTGTACGACACACGGGACACAAGCACTTTTGTTCAGGAGTTGGCGTCACTTCGCTCCAGGTCAGTTTTTTTTTTTTTTTTTTTAAGGTGAAACGGTAGCATGATGTTAAAGAATAATTCACCAAATTTAAATTATATCATTTTTGCTACATTTAGACAGTTTGTGAATGCTTGTATGTTCCAATCTGATTAGTATGTTGATATTATCCTTCATTGTAGCTGTCCAGTGGTATCTTTGTCCTACATCCCCCGCGCTGCCTCCAGTTCGTTCCCATGTGGTGGTCTTATCGCTGGCACGCTGGAGGGGGGCTGCTTCTGGGAGCATGTGGATGGAACCACGTACACGCCTCACATTCTGCCTCTAGAATCCGGCAATTGCACAGACATACAGGTGGAGCCGGACAGCAGACATTGCCTTGTCACATACAGACCAGGTACATATCCAGTTAGTATTTTATTAGATAAGAATCAGACTTACTTGATACATTTTTGCCATAAAACAGTGTAATTCCAATGAATGAGACATACACAAAGCTGATGAATTGAAACACTACACAATTTTTATTCAAAATTCACTGATATATATATATGGTATGAAATATAAGGACATGCATTATCAATTCACAGAGTTGTCTGTAGATTTTTGAACTGTTACACAAGTGAAATAACTGATAAAGGGATAGTTCACCTAAAAATGGATTTCATCATTTACTCACCCCGATGCCATCCCAAACTCGTATAACTTTCTTTCTTCTGCGAAACCAGGAACATCAAGGCAATCCATATGACTCGAATGGTTTCATCCATGTCTTCTAAAGCGATATAATTTAAACAGACCAAAATTATTCACTCGTTCACTATAAATCTTGACATCCGCAGTCTCCTTGGCGCAAAAGGCTGCGATTTAATTATATAAATATTAGAGCTGTCAGAATTAACACATTTATCGTTAATACTGCATAAAATCTTGTGTGAAGTGTGGAACCTTTGTAATGTGTCCACAGTGTAATGTGTCATTACACTGATGCACACGCCACAGCACCAAAGCCCTCCTACCAAGTAGAGCCTACAAGCTTAGCATACACGGTGGTCCAATTGACATTCTATGGGCGGAACTGTCTTAACACGTTAAAATGGACCGTTACGCTCTCTCCTACGATAGAGCCACAGAGGTTGTTATCTCATTAAATAAAAGAATATCTGACAGCACTTCCCTGTCAGTGATAAAATGGAGAAAGGAGCTCTTAGTGCTATTTGATGTACAAAACAAGCACAGATGGGACTTGTGATAGAAATCAAGTATTTTTCAGCCTTTAGCGCTCGACGCTGGTGTTGCCGCCCTGACACGAATCATGAATGCAGCTTCACATTTGCTGTAGGAAAGTGGATAGCCACAGTCTACCGCCAGATTAATAATGTGGAGGATGAGAGTTTAAGAGATTTAATGCCCATTGCAATGAATATACATCCTATGTGGGGACAAGTTTTTACAGTTAGTCAAACTCCCACTTAGACTTCAGGACTTGAATGTGTGTTGTTTTTTTAGTCATTTCTATGTTTATATTGTGGAAGGCTTTGTTTGGAAAATGTTAATAAAGCATTATATTGCTACATATTGTTTTATTTTCTTCCTAAGATGGAAATTAATACAGTTTGACAAGAAAAGAAATATATACAGTTGAAGTCAGAAGTTTACATACACTTAGGTTGAAATCATTAAAACAAATTTTTTAACCACTCAACAAATGTAATATTAGTAAACTATAGTTTTGGCAAGTCGTTTAGGACATCTACTTTGTGCATGACACGGGTAATTTTTCCAACAATTGTTTACAGACAGATTGTCACTTTTAATTGACTATATCACAATTACAGTGGGTCAGAAATGTACATAGAATAAGTTAACTGTGCAAGCAGCTTGGAAAATTCCAGAAAATGATGTCAAGCCTTTAGACAATTAGCTTCTGATAGGAGGTGTACCTGTGGATGTATTTTAAGACCTACCTTCAAACTCTGTGCCTCTTTGCTTGATATCATGGGAAAATCAATTCTGTCTCCTAGAGATGAACATAGTTTGGTGCGAAAAGTGGAAATCAATCACAGAATAACAGCAAAGGATCTTGTGAAGATGCTGGAGGAAACAGGTGGACAAGTATCTATATCCACAGTAAAACGAGTCCTATATCGACATAACCTGAAAGGCTGCTCTGTAAGGAAGAAGCCACTGCTCCAAAACCGCCATAAAAAAGCCAGACCACAGTTTGCAAGTGCACATGGGGACAAAGATTTTACTTTCTGGAGAAATGTCCTCTGGTCTGATGAAACAAAAATTGAACTGTTTGGCCATAATGACCATCGTTATGTTTGGAGGAAAAAGGGTGAGGCTTGCAAGCCAAAGATCACCATCCCAACCGTGAAGCATAGGGGTGGCAGCATCATGTTGTGGGGTGCTTTGCTGCAGGAGGGACTGGTGCACTTCACAAAATAGATGGCATCATGAGGAAGGAAAATGATGTGGATATATTGAAGCAACATCTCAAGACATCAGCCAGAAAGTTAAAGCTCGGTCGCAAATGGGTCTTCCAAATGGACAATGACCCTAAGCATACCTCCAAAGTATTGGCAAAATGGTTTAAGGACAACAAAGTCAAGGTATTGGAGTGGCCATCACAAAGCCCTGACCTCAATCCAATAGAAAATTTGTGGGCAGAACTGAAAAAGTGTGTGCAAGCAAAGAGGCCTACAAACCTATCTCGGTTACACCAGTTCTGCCAAAATTCCAGCAACTTATTTTGAGAAGCTTGTGGAAGGCCACCCAAAATGTTGTGTAGAGTTAAACAATTTAAAGGCAATGCTAACAAATACTAACTAAGTGTATGTAAACTTCTGACCCACTGGGAAAAGTGATGAAAGAAATGAAAGCTGAAATAAATAATTCTCTCTACTCAGGGCTCCAGACTGCGACTAAAATTGTCGCAAATGCGACCAAAAGTAATTGATTGCGACAATCATTTAAATTCTAGTCGCCACTGGCGACAGTCGGGTTGTGTGCGCTCATATGCGGTTTTGTCAGATATCATCTTGTGAGTTATTGAATACATCTATAGAGCACCAGTGTGTCTCGCACCTCTTTTCTCCCATTCTGTTGTGCAAGCTCGCTGCACCGCATGCAACAACAAACCCAGTGCAAGAGAGTTGTGACCAAATGACTCTTTTAAACCAGATCTTTTTCATGAATCACCCGAAAAGAATTGAGGGTTTGAACTCAGGAGCTCAGGTTAGCAGTTTGAATCAGATTCACTTTCTCCACGAATCAGTTTTGAGCTCACAACTGGGAGTGCAGACATTTCAAAATAAGAGTCCCATGTGTATTTGGGGCTTCTTGATAATTAAAAGTCCCATATTTACCACTTTTTTTCCTTCTGGTAATTATTGATTGGAATTGGAGTAGCACAATAAACTGCATCTGAGATTTCAATTTGCACTCTTGTTGTGTCTGGGCCATCCGGTAACAGTAAAGAAAGACTAAGGCAATATTTTAAAACATTATATATATATATATATATATATAATCACACATACATACACACACCGATCAGTCACAACATTAAAACCACCTGTCTAATATTGTGTAGGTACCCCTCATGCCGCCAAAACAGCGCCAACCCGCATCTCAGAATAGCATTCTAAGATGATATTTTTCTCACCACAATTGTACAGAGCGGTTATCTGAGTTACCGTAGACTTTGTCAGTTCGAACCAGTCTGGCCATTCTCTGTTGACCTCTCTCATCAGCAAGGCATTTCCATCCACAGAACTGGATTTGGCACCATTCAGAGTAAATTCTAGAGACTGTTGTGTGTGGAAAATCCCAGGAGATCAGCAGTTACAGAAATACTCAAACCAGCCCGTATGGTACCAACAATCATCCATGCGATGATCTAATCAGCCAATCGTGTGGCTGCAGTGTATAAAATCATGCAGATTCGGGTCAGGAGCTTCAGTTAATGTTCACATCAACCATCAGAATGGGGAAAAAATCTCAGTGATTTGGACCGTGGCATGATTGTTGGTGCCAGATGGGCTGGTTTGAGTATTTCTGTAACTGTTGATCTCCTGGGATTTTCACGCACAGTAGTCTCTAGAGTTTATTTTATTTATGGTTCGAACTGACAAATTCTACAGTAACTCAGATAACCGCTCTGTACAATTGTGGTGAGAAGAATATCATCTTAGAATGCTATTCTGAGATGCGGGTTGGCACTGTTTTGGCGGCACGAGGGGGACCTACATAATATTAGGCAGGTGGTTTTAATGTTGTGACTGAACTGTGTATATATAAAATCAAGCTTTTGACACTTAGGACAATTGAGGGACTTGCACACTATTACACAAGGTGCAAAAATTAATTGATGCTCAAGAAGACAACACACTACTATATGCATACTATACTATATGTAAATATCTGTAATGTAGATTCTGAAGAGCAGTAAAAAATATTGTATCTTATATAAATTATGAAAGGGGTGTGAACATTTATGAGACAAAAGGGAATGCAAACTTATCTTCTCAACTATGTTTACTGTTTATTAAACCTTTGATTAATGGGTTATCGGCTGTCTTTGGCTCTCTATCTTTTTTCTGAACAGCAATCTAAATCGAGGCTTTCTGTGATTTGGCAACTAAAAACAGCCATTTGACTCCTTAATGTTTCAGTTTAGGAGCCAATCTATGCTGAGTCTAAGTCATTTTTTTTAGTCTGGAGTCCTGCTGCTATTATTCTGACATTTCATATTCTTAAAATAAAGTAGTGATCCTAACTGACTTAAGACAGAGAATGTTTTCTACGATTAAATGTCAGGAATTGTGAAAAACTGTTTAAACGTATTTGGCTAAGGTGTATGTAAACTTCTGACTTCAGCTGTGTAGTCTCAGATTTCAGCACTTTCAAAATCTGCAATTAATTGTGATAAAAATAATTATGCAATTAATTGCAATTTTATAAATTTTAATCGACTGACAGCACTAATAATTATATCGTCTACATGTGCTGCATGCTTAGTGCACGCTTTGCTGTCTAATCTCTTAAAAACACAGAGCACAAGTGATATTTATGATAAGGTGTTATCAGTGTATGAGTGGCCGGCTTCACGTATTCCCTTTGAAGCGTGCAGCACATTCAGACTGTATATTTAATTAAATCTCAGCCTTTTGTGGTTTATTCATCACACTAGGATATATCACAATTGTAATTTGTCTTCCGCATCGCATATGGCCCCTATGGCAACTGCGTGCAGCATCATCATCTTAAAGCTTGCATTGTGTTCCAGTCGGGTAGTATATCAAGATTTATAGTGAATAAGGACTTACATTTTGGTCTGCTTCTCACAAAAGGAGATGTTAGGTGGAACATTAATCTCGTTCACCATTCACTTTCATTGTATAGAAAAAAGATGCTGTAAAAGTGACTGGTGAATGAGATAAACATTCAGCCTAATGTCTCCTTTTATGATTTGTATTCCACAGAAGAAAGTAAGTCACATGGGTTTGTAACAACATGGGGAGGAGTAAATGATGACAGAATTTATATTATTTGGTGAGCTATCCCTTTAATTGGCTAGGAGGGCATAGTTATGCAGTAATCTCAAAATGGCCTATTAATCGGCCATTACCTGTAGATGTAATGGGTTTTGTTCCTCATGTTCTCATTTCTCTCTGGTTCTGAACGGTCCAGGTCGTGCAAACCCGTCACTGCGCTCAGTGTTAATGGAGCTTAGCCGAAGCCCTCAGTCAGACTGCAGCCAGCCTCCTGTCTGCTCATGTTCCCCAGTCCAGACCTTCATTGCTGGCTCCTCTGGCAAGCTACTCACCAAGAATGCTGTCTTTAAAAGTCCATCTGGGGAAGGCTCTTCTCTAGTGTGTGCTGGAGATGAGGGGACCAACTCAACCATGGTGAGGGACCTTTCTTTTCTCAACCTCTGGTTTAGATAATATTCTACACAGGAGCATTCCTGCAAAATATATAAACTTTTGAGTATCTGTATTTCAAAATTCAGTGCATAAAGGCGTAGTCACATAGCTTTACATGGCAAAATTCAGCTGTCAAAGAAGGCGTGGAAGGACGTTGAACGTGTGTGAAACCAGCAAAAATAATTGCCGAGCAGCCTCTTTTTATTGCTGTGGTTTATACTCTGGGAGAGTAAAGTTATTAAGAAACTCGCCGCTAACATGATATCCTCGTCCATGTGAATATTCAGTGTAGCTGCGTACAAAGAACCGCCAACACAGAGGTCACTGCCAAACCAAGTGACTTCCTATTGGTCAACATGGTGAATTCGCCTGTCATAGGTTACCAAACTTAAACTCGACACAAAATCCGCGAGGGAATTTATTCGCCACCGGAAGTCCATCGTGCAAAATTAACGATCACACGGATTCGCATTGGGATGACTGTATTTTGCCAGCTGAATTTCACTGTGCGAAGTTAAACGTGACCACACCTTTATACGTTTTTTTTTTTAACCAAGTGTAACGCAATAGTGTCAGCAAGTGACGTGCAACATTTGGTCGTTTGCGTAAAAAAAAAATTTTTTAGTTTTTTTTTTTTATGGGTTGGTCAAAAGTCCTACTTCACAGCTATATAATAAACATGTGGACCAAAAGTTTACTTGGTACTGGAAAACGTGTCATGCTTGATTAGGAGAAACGCTGTGAATGGTCCTATTGTATATACTTGAAATATAGCAAAGACTAAAGTACTCAAGGGGGTGATAGAGTTAAAAAAAAAAATTGTCTCCATGGTCTTTCATCAAAGTATAAAAACTTGCTCTTATGATGCACTATTGGCAGCCAATGTTATTGGCTGATAACCTGGAAAATCAAAATGTTATTGTGCCGATAGTGGAATTACCATGGATAATTTGTTATGGTTTAAGTCGCTGCCACACTAGTGCTGCGTCCGAATATCCATACTTCCTTACTATATAATATGCCAATGGAGTATTATGTCAGAATCCACAGTATTCATGAAGCAGTAAGCGAGAAACACCCGGATGATATACTATTTCCGGCAAGATTTTGAAGTGCGGATCGACTGGACACTTAACGATCCCATAATCCCTCGGGAGCTGAGACGACATCACGTTCAAAACAACTGAAAAACGCTTCTCAACTGAAAGTGCTTTATATACCAAGATAATTGTTGCTTGTGCTTAAATGGTGCTTCTTTAACAAAACCAGAGCAGATAGTTTTCGTGGTTGTTGTTGTGACCCAAATATATGATGTAACAAGACAATGCCCACGTCCCCGGATAAGTATGTCCGAAATCTATTCATACTACTTGCATGCAAACCTAAAAGAATGTACTGTTTTACCGGCCGAGAAGTGCATCCTTTTTCTTTTTTTTTTTAGGTGTAAGCTTCATTTACACAATCGTCAGTTGGATGAGGCGATATGGCTACAAAATATACAGTTGTGCTCAAAAGTTTGCATACCCTGGCAGAAACTGTGAAATTTTGGCATTGATTTTGAAAATGTGACTGATCATGCAAAAAAACTGTCTTTTTATTTAAGGATAGTGATCATATGAAGCCATTTATTATCACATAGTTGTTTGGCTCCTTTTTAAATCATAATGATAACAGAAATCACCCAAATGGCCCTGATCAAAAGTTTACATACCCTTGAATGTTTGGCCTTTTTACAGACACACAAGGTGACACACACAGGTTTAAATGGCAATTAAGGTTAATTTCCCACACCTGTGGCTTTTTAAATTGCAGTTAGTGTCTGTGTATAAAAAGTCGAGGAGTTTGTTAGCTCTCACGTGGATGCCCTGAGCAGGCTAGATACTGAGCCATGGGGAGCAGAAAAGAACTGTTAAAAGACCTGCGTAACAAAGTAATGGAACTTTATAAAGATGGAAAAAGATATAAAAAGATATATCCAAAGCCTTGAAAATGCCAGTCAGTACTGTTCAATCACTTATTAAGAAGTGGAAAATTCGGGGATCTCTTGATACCAAGCCACGGTCAGGTAGACCAAGAAAGATTTCGGCCACAAATGCCAGAAGAATTGTTCGGGATACAAAGAAAAACCCACAGGTAACCTCAGGAGAAATACAGGCTGCTCTGGAAAAAGACTGTGTGGTTGTTTCAAGGAGCACAATACGACGATACTTGAACAAAAATGAGCTGCATGGTCGAGTTGCCAGAAAGAAGCCTTTACTGCGCCAATGCCACAAAAAAACACCTTGACATGCCTCACAGCTTCTGGCACACTGTAATTTGGAATGACGAGACCAAAATAGAGCTTTATGGTCACAACCATAAGCGCTATGTTTGGAGAGGGGTCAACAAGGCCTATAGTGAAAAGAATACCATCCCCACTGTGAAGCATGGTGGTGGCTCACTGATGTTTTGGGGGGTGTGAGCTCTAAAGGCACGGGGAAATCTTGTGAAAATTGATGGCAAGATGAATGCAGCATGTTATCAGAAAATACTGGCAGACAATTTGCATTCTTCTGCACGAAAGCTGCACATGGGACGCTCTTGGACTTTCCAGCATGACAATGACCCCAAGCACAAGGCCAAGTTGACCCTCCAGTGGTTACAGCAGAAATAGGTGAAGGTTCTGGAGTGGCCATCACAGTCTCCTGACCTTAATATCATCGAGCCACTCTGGAGAGATCTCAAATGTGCGGTTCATGCAAGAAGACCAAATACTTTGCATGACCTGGAGGCATTTTGCCAAGACGAATGGGCAGCTATACCACCTGCAAGAATTTGGGGCCTCATAGACAACTATTACAAAAGATTGCACACTATCATTGATGCTAAAGGGAATTAATACACAGTATTAAGAACTAAGGGTATGCAGACTTTTGAACGGGTCATTTCATTTTTTTCTTTGTTGCCATGTTTTGTTTTAAGATTGTACCATTCTGTTATAACCTACAGTTGAATATGAATCCCATAAGAAATAAAAGAAATGTGTTTTGCCTGCTCACTCATGTTTTCTTTAAAAATGGTACATATATTACCAATTCTCCAAGGGTATGCAAACTTTTGAGCACAACTGTATATAATTATATATCTGTCTGTCTATCTGTCTGTATATACCCTCCACCACCCCCCTCGTCAGGGGACCATAACTGTATTAAGTTAATTATTGTTAAGAGCATTTGTCTGTCTGTCTGTCTGTTCTGAAATGGCTTATTTTATTTTAATCAGTGGAACCATCATTTAATCCCACAGCCACTGTAGCCAAATAGAGTCAATATTTGAAAGGCATTGAATAAAAGTCTATTTAAAAATAATAAAGGCATGTTTCACACAGTTTTTCACAAAATTAACACAAGGGTATGCATTTTTATTTTCATATTTATATAAATGGGTGACGCATTGTTCTGCGCACGAATGGGCTCATGTTTTTAGCGCTTCTAGAGCAGTTCACAAGCATTGTGAAAGTACTTGCAGGTTCAAGCTTTTGCGCGTTTCCAAACATTAGAAACCGCTACAAGTCATTATACAAATCTTCAAATGCATACATTATAACAGAAAAGGAGAGGACAGCGTTTTACCAGATGTGGAACATTTGTAAACAGTCAAAACACAGTACTTTCAGTGTCAAAATAAAAGCTCCAGGGGAAGGGAAAGTAAATAGGACAGAAATGTATTACTTTTATGTAAAACAAAATGAATCCTCAAAGTGATACATTTAATATGTAATAATATACATCAATTATAATAAAGGTTATAACATTTTCATAATATATCTTTTAATATAATACTATATTATCCATTTTCAAAATATATCATAACTGATCATGCAGCAAGGTTCCTCAGTGGTTTTGTATTGACTTGCTAATTAATTATTGAACGTCCTTTTAAAACCATTTGTTTCTTTGCGAAAGTGGTCTTATTTTTATTTTTTAAAGTCTTGCATTTAATTCCTTCAAACCTGCAGATACCATGACTTCGCTTTAATGCAGTCTTGATAGTGCACACATTCACCATGTTTTCTGTGTTCTGTCTGCAGGTATGGGATTCTGGCACTGGTGCTCTGCTTCAGAAACTACCAGCAGACCTTCCTGTGCTGGACATCTGCCCCTTTGAGGTGAACCAGAGCAGCTATCTGGCCTCTCTCACTGAGAAGATGCTAAAGGTCTATAAATGGGAGTGACATTTAAGAATGCTGCTCGCAGTATTTACCACGCACTATAACAGCTGCTGTATTTGTATTGACTCGAGTTAAATTTCATATTCAATACTTTATATTTTGTGTATTATGTTTGGTTTATATGTTTGGTTTTCTCATTTGGTATTCTATCTCTATTAAAGTGCAAATAAGTAGTTTTTACATTGTTTCACTTCATTATTGGTGATGTTTGTTTTGAGAGCAATCAGTGTTCATTGTACATTTATATAAATTTTTTATTGCTTTATTGAAACAATAAATGCTTTTATACTTTTGTGACAGTTTGTGAAAGCTTTTTAAAAAACTTTTAGAGGAGATGTACATTTTAAAATGATGAATCAAATAAAAAGAATAAAACTGTCGATTTAACGTTTATTACGTGCAATTATTTATACAAAAAAATAACGCATTACATTTTTTTTACTTAATCATGCACCCTAACCATACGTAACTTCTGCAATAAGGAATTGTCCTACTTGCAGAACAATTCAAGCTATAACAGCCACCTTCATGTTCTTGCATTTCACACTTTGCAGGCGCCGTCAGTGCGACTCCAGCTGTACAGGTATCAAACCGACCATGGTGGACAAAGAACACTAATCGAGTAGTTAAGTAAAAGTACAGATACTCTGATGAAATATTGTTACAGTAAAAGTACTTGTTTTCAAATGTACTCAAGTTTCAAAAGTAAAAAGGTACTGGTCTGTAAGGGCTATTGTTTAATATTGTTTTGCAATTCAATTTGCTGTATCCTCCCGCTCATATACAGTATATTTAAAGAGAGAGTGGTCTAATGTTACAGACAGATAGTTCAGAGCTTTTTACACTGTGTGTGGTTTACGAGGACATTTGTTTAGGTTACAAACTGGTAATTACAAGGGTATTATGCTATAAATGTGGTTTATGAGGACATTTCTAGTGTCCCCATAAAACATAAGACTGCAGGAAGTTTTTTTTGATGGTTAGGTTTAGGGGTAGGGGTAGGGTTAGGGTTAGGAGATAGAATCTAGTTCATACAGTATAAAAATTATGTCCATGGAGAGTCCTCATAAGGATAGCTGCACCAACGTGTGTGTGTCCTGAAAGCATAGTATATAAGCATCCTATATGCTTGAAAAAAAACTGGCCACACATGAGGCAAAATTGTAACATTAGACAAAAACAGGAGAACTAAGAAAACTCTGCAGTAGTTCATGTTTAAACAAAGTTGCATATTTTTTTAAATGACTAGTCTCTCACAATTTTGAAAACTGAGGACTGAAAATAAGTATAGCTGTGCTAAAACAGCCTCTCACAAGCAGCGGAAGACAATATTAACCCTCAGAGATAGTGTATACAAAGCTGGGAACTTTTAAAAATGTTTCCTTATTATCAACTTTGCAAGCAAAGTATCCCTCCAACTGTCTTGCACATTCCTGACAGTACAGTATACAACAGTAGTCTTTTTCATACTTGCAAAGAAGTCTTCATTGTCACCTGGTGACCGGGACATGATCTCTTCTCACAGATGGTCTCTGATGTAGTCCTGACCTGAAATGGAATGATCTTTGTGATGCATAGACTGATGCAATTATGCATTTGTTAAATGTTTATTAAGAGACCAAAATATATAAATAAAATACATTAAATGTGTATTCAAATAAACTCAGCAAAAAAGAAACGTCCTCTCACTTTCAACTGCTTTTATTTTCAGCAAACTTAATGTGTAAATATTTGTATGAACATAAAGATTCAACATCTAAGACATAAACTGAACAAGTTTCACAGACATGTGACTAACAGAAATGGAATAATGTGTCCCTGAACAAAGGGGGGGTCAAAATCAAAAGTAACAGTCAGTATCTGGTGTGGCCACCAGCTGCATTAAGTACTGCAGTGCATCTCCTCCTCATAGACTGCACCAAATTTGCCAGTTCTTGCTGTGAGATGTTACCCCACTCTTCCACCAAGACACTTGCAAGTTCCCGGACATTTCTGGGGGGAATGGCCCTAGCCCTCACCCTCCGATCCAACAGGTCCCAGATGTGCTCAATGGGATTGAGATCTGGGCTCTTCGCTGGCCATGGCAGAACACTGACATTTCTGTCTTGCAGGAAATCACGCACAGAACGAGCAGTATGGCTGGTGGCATTGTCATGCTGGAGGGTCGTGTCAGGATGAGCCTGCAGGAAGGGTACCACATGAGGGAGGAGGATGTCTTCCCTGTTACGCACAGCATTGAGATTGCCTGCAATGTCAAAAAGCTCAGTCCAATGATGTTGTGACACACCGCCCCAGGCCATGACGGACCCTCCACCTCCAAATCGATCCCGCTCCAGAGAACAGGCCTCTATCGTTCATTCCTTCGACAATAAACGCCCGACCATCACCCCTGGTGAGACAAAACCGCGACTCGTCAGTGAAGAGCACTTTTTGCCAGTCATGTCTGGTCCAGCGAAGGTGGGTTTGTGCCCATAGGTGACGATGTTGCCGGTGATGTCTGGTAAGGACCTGCCTTACAACAGGCCTACAAGCCCTCAGTCCAGCCTCTCTCAGCCTATTGTGGACAGTCTGAGCACTGATGGAGGGATTGTGCGTTCCTGGTGTAACTTGGGCAGTTGTTGTTGTCATCCTGTTCCTGTCCCGCAGGTGTGATATTCGGATTTACCGATCCTGTGCAGGTGTTGTTACACGTTGTCTGCCACTGCGAGGACGATCAGCTGTCCTTCCTGTCTCCCTGTAGTGCTGTCTTAGGCGCTGTCTCACAGTACGGATATTGCAATTTATTGCCCTGGCCACATCTGCTGTCCTCATGCCTCCATGCAGCATGCCTAAGGCACTTTCACGCAGATGAGCAGGGACTCTGGGCATCTTTCTTTTGGTGTTTTTCAGAGTCAGTAGAAAGGTCTCTTTAGTGTCCTAAGTTTTTATAACTGTGACCTTAATTGCCTACGTCTGTAAGCTGTTAGTGTCTTAACGACCATTCCACAGGTGCATGTTCATTAATTGTTAATGGTTCATTGAACAAGCATGGAAAACATTGTATAAACCCTTTACAATAAAGATCTGTAAAGTTATTTGGATTTTTACAAATTTATCTTTAAAATACAGTGTCCTGAAAAAGGGACGTTTCTTTTTGTGCTGAGTTTATATACATTTTACAAAAATATTAATATAACAAGTACTTATTTTTCTTAATACAATTCCCATGTCATATTTGGTCTAATAACCAAGATAAGATGTTGTATTTTATCTTAAAAACAAATGGGGAAGATAGTTGTTACATGGGGAAATTTTCACAAAGGATATTTCTCAGTAACTTTAAGCTTTTGAAGCAAAATTCCAATAAGACAAACGTGTTCTATGGCAGTGGTTTTTGTACTGTATGTTGGTCTCAAACACCTAACGAAAACTGTTAAACTGTTATGCATTCTACCCTCCAAACTACAATCTAGCCATATCTATATGGCAAAATGATAAAGCTGTTTTAATTTTATAAAACCATACTGGCATACATTAAAGCAAAGGTTACCAATAATGAAGACATTACCAAAAGGTTGACCTGTGTTTTCAGGACGAATATTCTTCATAAATGTCAGGTCAGTGCAGACTAGTTATTATGATGACTGTTGGCCAAACAATGGTTTAGTACGGTGGCCCAGAGATGCAAAACACAACGAAATTTACAAAGAAAAGTTCTTTGTAAACACAAAGAACACAACACAAAGAAATTAAGACACATCAATATACAAATCAAACATAAGTTCACAACACAATGAAATTAAGCCACAACACAAAATTTAAGCCAAAACACAATGGAATTAGGCTACAAAGAAATTAAGCTACAACACAAATAAATTAAGCTATAACACATTAAGCCAAAACACAAATAAATTAAGCCACAACATAAATAAATTAAGCCACAACACAAAAGAATTAAGCTACAACACAAAGATTAAGAAAGGACTCATGAATCTGGTGTTTTATTTGTATTATCATGTCCTATCCTCCTCATGTGAGCATGTAATACTGCCAATAATATTTAAAAAAATCTAAACATTATTCACCATCGATGTTGCCCCCTAGTGGCTGGGAGTATTTCAGTTGTGTTTGGCTTAATTTATTTGTGTTGTGGCTTAATGTCTTTGTGTTGTGACTTCATTTATTTGTGTTGTGGCTTGATTTTGTTGTGCTGTGGCTTGGTTTCTTTGTGTTGTGGCTTGATTTCTTTGTGTTGTGAACTTTTGTTTGCTTTGTACATTTTGTTGTGTTGTGCACCTATGGGCCACCATAGTTTAGCCTATATATTTTTTTTAATTACCAGTTAGTAAATGTTTGCAATTTTATCAATCATTTTGTGCTTCACAGTTGTTTAACTGTTTAATTTTCCCCAAACTTGGCATACTATTTTTTATGGTTTGGGAATTTCTGACAGTCACAGACATTAATATATTTTCTTAGATATCAAATGAAATAGGCCTAATCAACCGTTCTCTGCTCTTTACACATTTATACCTCTCTCTATACTGTATATATCCAATATTACCATGCAAACTAATTTGCATTGACAATAGTGCATTTATGGGCCTACTGATAGCTAGCAAGTGCATTCGTTGTAGTTCAATAAATATAATATTAAAAATTACTTACCTTGATGTGTTTTTTTTAAGTTTGACGGTGAGTTCTTGAAAGTCGATATCATGTGGTGGCAAGCACAACTACTGAGCTATCGAAAGCATAGCCAAGCTGGGGACAGCCTTAGTCTGCTGGACAGTTGTTGGTCTGACAAGTGGCATAGAGAAGTGAATGCATGGGACATCGTCCCATTAGGAATGAAGAGACATGGCTTGTTCAAAATACACTTTGCACCCAAGACATGTCTGGTGGTTCAGTATGGGGCCTGTAACACACTGAGGTTTTTCAAGAAAGAAAACCAACAAAGATGTCATAAGCTTCCCATACCAGGAGTCAAACCCGGGCCACCTGGGTGAAACCCAGGAATCCTGACCACTAGACAATGCAGGAGCACATGGATAAAAGCTTCTTTGTCACATGAGTTACACTACCGTTCAAAAGTTTAGGGTCACTTACTCATTCTTTATTTATTTATTATTTTATTTTATTTTTTCACATTTTTGGAATAATAGTAAAGTCATCACAACTATGGAATAATAGAAATGGAAATATGGAAATTATGTTGTGAAAAAATCCAAAATAAATTAATTCTATGTTATATTTCAGCATCTTCAAAGTGGCCACACTTTGCCTAGAATTTGCAGACATGTACTCTTGACATTTTCTCAACCAACTTCTTGAGGTATCACCCTGGGATGCTTTTTAAACAGTACTGAAGGAGTTCCCATCTATGTTGGGCACTTATTGGCTGCTTTTCTTTATTATTTGGTCCAAGTCATCCATTTCAAAAACCTTTTTTTTTTTCATACAATTTTAGTTTTGTAATTATGGGAAAGTATAGACAGGCTCCAGTCTGAGTGGCTGGGGCCCTGCAAAATTGGTGGAGCCTCTTCTTGGCAATTTACAAGCTCTTTTCTTGATCTTGAGAGACAATTATTATGAGACAATCAGAATGAGGAAGCTTTGGATCCATATTCTGAAACGTTCAGGCTTCGTGTCTGTGTCTCACAAGCAAGCAAGTTTTTTCCCTGATGTCAGGTGTGTGCATAAATGCAAGGTAAAGTCACACACAAATGCCAAGACATGGAAGCACATTTGCAAAAACATATAGTATTAACAAACATCCCCACTCACAACCAGAATCTGAATGAGCTATATTACCAAGTGTTCTCACGTACACAAGGATTATTATTTTTATTTTATTTTTTGTGATAGGAGAAACAAGTGCTCACAGAACATTACAGTGAGACAAAGAATATAAAACATGTTAGGTGTATAAATAGACATACAAATAATAGGACATATAACAGAATGGCGCATGTACAGGTGCAAGTTGTAATGTATGTGCAAGTTTATATAATATGAACAGTTATATAATTAAATATGTGAATTTACATATGTACATGAGATATGTATTTACATTATTGCACTATGGGGGAGTCCTGAGGCAGTTTAATTGTTCATGAGGAAAATGGCCTGAGGGAAAAACTGTTCTTGTGCCTGAATATACTTGCGCTCAGTGTTCTATAGCGCTGGCCAGAGGGCAACAGTTTAAAGAGGGAGTGGGCAGGGTGTGTGTGGTCCAGATTGATTCTACCTGCATGTTTCTTCACTCTGGAGACATACAGGTCTTGGAGGGTGGGCAGAGGGGCACCAATAATCCTCTCAGCAGTCCTAACTGTCTGTTGTAGTTTCCTTCTGTCTGATTTGGTGGCTGAACCAAACCAGACAGTTATAGATGTACACAGGACAGACTCAATGACGGCCGAGTAGAACTGTGTCAGCAGCTCCTGTGGCAGGTTGAACGTCCTCAGCTGGTGAAGGAAGTACAACCTCTGCTGAGCCTTCTTCACAATGGAGTCTATGTGGGTGTCCCACTTCAGGTCCTCAGAGATGGTAGAGCCCAGGAACCTGAATGACTCCACTGCTGCCACAGTGCTGTTCAGGATGGTGAGGGGGGGGCTGGGTTACTTCTCCTGAAGTCCACTATCATCTCCACTGTTTTGAGCATGTTCAGCTCAAGGTTGTTGTGACTGCACCAGACAGCCAGCTGATCAACCTCCTGATAAAGTCTTGTACAATCAGGCCAGGAGCACACTGAAAAAGGGAATCAGAGTGGCTAAAAGAAGATACTCTGAGAAGCTGAAAATGTTTTTTTAGCTAACAACCCTGCATCAGTGTGGAGTGGCATGAAACAACTTATGAATTACAGGACTCCTACCCCCAACCCTGTAGGGAACCAACAACTGGCTGATGACCTTAATGTGTTCTACTGCAGATTTGAAAGGCCCAATCTCACACCACACACCCACTCTGAACTTCACTTCACACAAACACCAACACCTCCTGCAACCCCCCCTCCTCCCCCCTCCTGCTACTCAACCTGCACTTAAGATCTGTGAAGATGATGTGAGCCACGTCTTTCGAAAAAAAAGGATAAGGAAAGCACAGGGCCCAGATGGCGTTTCATCTGCATGTCTTAGATCCTGTACTAACCAGCTGGCCCCCATCTTCACACAGATCTTCAATAGATCACTGGAGCAGTGTGAAGTCCCATGCTGCTTCAAACATTCCACTATCATCTCCATCCCAAAGAAACCAAAAATCACAAGACTTAATGACTACAGACCTGTCGCCCTGACATCTGTGGTCATGAAGTCATTTGAGAGACTGGTGTTGGCCCACCTGAAGGACATCACTGGACCCTTTCTAGATCCCCTTCAATTTGCTTATCGAGCAAACAGGTCTGTGGATGATGCAGTCAACATGGGATTGCATCATATCCTGCAACATCTGGACAGACCAGGGGCATATGCAAGGATCGTTTTTGTGGACTTCAGTTCGGCTTTCAACACCATCATCCCAGCTATTCTCCAGACTAAATTACACCAACTCTCTGTTCTCACGTCTATCTGTCAGTGGATTATCAGCTTTCTGACAGACAGGCAGAAGCTTGTGAGACAGGGGAAATTCACTTCCAGCACCTGTACAATCAGCACTGGTGCCCCCCCAAGGATGTGTGCTCTCCCCACTACTCTTCTCCCTCTACACCAATGACTGCATCGTCAAGGACCCCTCTGTCAAGCTCCTGAAATTTGCAGATGACACCACTGTCATCGGCCTCATCCGAGATGATGATGAGTCTGCATACAGAAGGGAGGTTAAACAGCTGACTGTCTGGTGCAGTCAAAACAACCTGGAGCTGAACACGCTCAAAACAGTGGAGATGATAGTGGACTTTAGGAGGAACACCCCAACACTGACCCCCCTCACCATTCTAAACAGCACTGTGGCAGCAGTGGAGTCATTCAGGTTCCTGGGCACTACCATCTCACAGGACCTGAAGTGGGAGACCCACATTGACTCCATTGTGAAAAAGGCCCAGCAGAGGTTGTACTTCCTTCACAGTTGAGGAAGTTCAACCTGCCACAGGACCTGCTGATACAGTTCTACTCAGCGGTCATTGAGTTTGTCCTCTGCACTTCAATAACTGTCTGGTTTGGTTCAGCTACGAAATCAGACATCAGAAGACTACAAAGGACAGTTCGGACTGCTGAGAGGATTATTGGTTATCTTTTCAATATTTATCTATTTTTAATTCAATTTTAATTATTTTTTAAAAGTCTTGTTGCTGTTTTTGTATTGTTGTGTACTGGAAGCTCCTGTCACCAAGACAAATTCCTTGTATGTGTAAGCATACTTGGCAATAAAGCTCATTCTGATTCTGATTCTGATTCAAATGACCACAATGCAAAAGGTTCAGATTCAGTATGACTGACAGCAAGGCCATTTGTGCCACTAATATCAAAAAGCAACCTCCTTTGAGCTGGAATCAAACCAGCTACTTAAGGATTGCCAGTGTTCCAACTACAGTCCTCTCTTCTACCAGCTGAACAATTGAAGGCACAGCAAAGCTGGTACAACCTTAGTCTTCTGGACAGTTGTTGGTCTGGCATGTTGCATGCTGAAGTGGATTCATGGGACATCATCCCATGAGGAATGAAGAGACATGACTTGTGCCAACTACACTTTGCAACCGAGACATGCACGGTAGTTCAGGCGCTGTGGGGAGAGGTATGGGGTCCTGTAACACACTGAGGTTTTTCAAGAAGGAAAATCAGCAAAGATGTTGTAAGCTTCCCATACTGGGAGTCAAACCCAAGCCACCTGGGTGAAAACATGGAACCGTAACCACAAGACCATATGATTGCCCCAGGGTAAAAGCTCCTGTCTCACACAAGTAATGAACTGCATCATTTTATTTAGTTAATGAGTAACTTTGAATATTCAGTGTATTTTGAAAAAGCCCCCTTCCAAAAAGTTTCCACAAATGGCTCCACTGAAAGAATCCAGGCCTTGTGGTGCAACAGTAGTGCATCTGACTCCAGATCAGAAGGTTGCTTGTTTAAATTATGTCAGGGTCATGTGCTATCTTTATTCCAGCCTATCACCCTGCTTATGAGGTGGCGTATGCCCAAAGTTCACTCCCTGCATGTCCTGCAGGATAAGGGCCACAAACAATAAGGAGAGTTTAGCCAGGCTCCAGTTGGCATGGCTGGGACCCTGCAAAATTGGATGAGCCTTTACATGGTGATTTACAAGCTCTTTTTTTGGATCTTGAGAGAAGATTGTTATAAGAAATAAAGTTCAGGCTTCATATCTGCATCACACAAACAAGCGAGCTTCTTTCCCAGAAGTCAGGTGTGTGTGCATGTATGCAAGCTAAAGTCACACACAGCATTCCCTCTCACAACCACAAACAATTTGTGGAAAAACCCACCAAAGAGCAGTCCAATAAAGATGGCTTTAAATACAATGGTCTTTTTCTCCGTATGCTCAGGTTCTATTTACAACCAGCTCAGCAATATTGTAACTGCACAGTTTTCAAACAGAGGACCTCTCTGTGATAACTTTATCCATAATTCTAATCCCTAAATGTATTTCACGGAGGAATACTATAAAAGTCTCTTAAGCTTCCCCATAATGGGAGTCAAACCCAAGCAGCCTGGGTTAAAACCATGAAACCTGACCACTAGGACATGTGGGACCCCCCTGGTTAGAAAGCTCCTTTGCCACATGAGTTATATATTGCATTTTTTATCGACCAAGGACATTCGGTTCCTGTACAAGGCTGAATGAAACATGACCTCCCTTGGTGGTCTAGTGGTTAGGATTCAGTGCTCTCACTGCCATGGCCTGGGATTGATTCCTGGTCAAGGAACATGCTTCAGTTGTCCACAAATGACCACAATGCAAAAGGTTCAGATTCAGTGTGATTGACAGCAAGGACATTTGTGTGACTAGAATCTAAAAGAAACCTCCTTTAAGCCAGTGTCATGATAAACTGAGTCTGCCCAGTAATTGAATCCCATATGACATCACTGCAATTCCACTGGCTCAAAGAGCTAGTAATGGGTACTCTACTCAGTGCCTGATTAAAAACCTTAAACATTAACTTTATGGTATGTGCAGTTTTAACTATGTAAATACGACATTTAATGTCTTTTAAATCATATGTTACACACACTAATATATAATTGAAGTTATAGACTGTGAAATTAAAGTTGTGTCATTGTTTGTGTTTTTCAACTAGCCTAGACTTCAATGACATGCTATCACAATCATTTTTGCTCAGGCATTACAAACTTTTACCCCCATGGGGACTTGATTTAACAGGTGGACTCAAATGACCATGACACCAGAATCAAACCAGCAAACTAAGGATGACCAATGCTCCAACAACAGTCCTCCACTCTACCAGCTGAGCTATTGAAGGCAAATCAAAGCTGGCACAACCTTAGTACTCTGGACAGATGCCGGTTTGGCATGTTGCACGGAGAAGTGGATGCATGGGACATCATTCCATGTGGAATAAAGAGACATGGCTTGTGCCAACTACACTTTGTAACCAAGACATGTACGGTGGTTCAGGCACCATGGGGAGAGGTATAGGGCCTGTAACACATTGAGGTTTTTCAAAAAGGAAAATCAGTAAAGATGTCATAAGCTTCCCATACCAGGAGTTGAACACAGGCCACATGGGTGAACATCAGGAATGCTGAACGCTAGACCATATGGGAGCACATGGTCATGGATAAAAGCTCCTGTGTCACACCAGTAATGAACTGCATCATTTTATTTATTTAACTACTGACTTTAAATATTCAGTGCATTTTGAAAAAGCCCTCCTCCAAGAAGGTACCATAAATGGCTCCACCAACAGAATCCAGGCCTTGTGGTGCAAAAGTAGCACATCTGTCTCCAAGTTAGAAGGTTGCCTGTTCAAATTATGTTGTGGTCATGTGGGTTTTTTCACCAGCCTATCACCCTGCTTACGAGGTGGTGTATGCCCAAAGTTCACTTGCCATATGTCATGCAGGTTGAAGGCCGCAGACAATACAGAGAGTTTAGCCAGGCTCCAGTCAGCATGGCTGGGACCTTGCAAAACTGGATGAGGCTCTACATGGTGATTTACAAGCTTTTTTTTTTTTTTGGATCCTGAGAGAAGATTGTTATAAGACAATCTGAACAAGCAAGCTTTGGATCCATATTCTGTAAAGTTCAAGCTTCATATCTGTGTCACACAAACAAGCGAGCTTCTTTCCATAATGTCAGGTATGTGCGCATGCATGCAAGCTAAAGTCACACACAAATGCCAAAACATAGAAGCGCATTTGCAAAAACAAGCAGTATTAACAAGCATCCCCTCTCACAACCACATACAATTTGTGCATAAACCCACCAAAGAGCAGTCCAATAAAGATGGCCTTAAATGCAAACGTCTTTTCCTACATCTGCTCAGGTTCTATTTACAACCAGCTCAGCAATTGTGTAATTGCACAGTTTTCAAACAGTGGGCTGCTCTGTGGTAACTTTATCTGCAAGTCTAATCCCTAAATGTATTTCAAGGAGGAATACCATAAATGTCATAAACAGCAGCCTGGGTTAAAACCATGAAACCTGACCGCTAGTCCATGTGGGACCCCCTGGTTAGAATGCTCCTTTGCCACATGGGTTATGTATTGCATTTTTTATAGACCAAGAACATTCGGTTCCTGTACAGGGCCAAACAACACAGGACCTTCCCTGGTGGTATAGTGGTTAGGATTAGGCGCTCTCGCGGCCGGGGTTGGATTCCCGGTCAGGGAAGGTGCTTTTGTCGTCTACAAATGACCACAATGCAAAAAGTTCAGATGCAGTGTTATTGACAGCAAGGCCATTTGTGCCACTACCATTTAAAAGCAACCTCCTTTGAGCCAGAATAAAACCAGCGACCTAAGGATAACCAGTGCTCCAACTACAGTCTTCCACTCTACCAGCTGAGCAATCGAAGGCGCAGCAAAGCTGGCACAACCTTAGTCTGCTGGACAGTTGTCTGTCTGGCATGTTGCGTGGAGAAGTGGATGCATGGAACATCATCACATGTATGGACATACCAGCTGAGCTATCAAAGGCACATCAAAGACATTAAAAATTCTAAGAATGTTTGAGTGTTAAGCTTGCACAACATGTAGAGGAACTCACACTGAAAACAGTTTGCCTGGTCATTTTTAAAAAACCCTCCTCCAAGCAGGTACCACAATTGGCTTCTCTGAAATAAGGCAGGCCTTGTGCGCAATGGTAGCACAGCTGACTCTGGAGTGCTTGTATTCAAGCTAAAGTCACACACAAATGCCAAGACATGGAAGTGCATTTGCTAAAACAAATAATGTATACAAACATCCCCTCTCACAAGCACAACGGATATGTGCAGAAACCCAGCAAATGGTAGTCCAATAAAGATAGCTATACACAAAACAGACTTTTTCTCTTTTTTAAGTAATACCTTGCCTTTATTAGATATGTTAGTGGAGAGAGTGAGACAGAAAATGACTGGGGAGGGTGGATCAATATCCAGAGTGATGGTGGCATAGTGGACTAAAGCACATAATGGGTAATCAGAAGGTTGTCAGTTCAGTCCCCATAGCCACCACCATTGTGTCCTTGTGTGAGGCACTTAACTCCAGATTGCTCTGGGGGGGGGATTGTCCCTGTAATAAGTACACTGTAAGTTGCTTTGGATGAAAGCATCTGTCAAATACATAAATGAAAATCAGGATCTAGAAAAGATCTCTAGGCAGGACTCAAGCTCAGGCTGCAAGGTTGCTACTGCTACATATATTGCCCTTTCCCACAAGGCTATAGCACCAACATTTCCTTTTCTCTTTGCTAATGTGAAGTCACTTCACAGTCGCTCTTGCCATGGATTTCTTTTTTTCACCTTCATTGTCCAGATTGCATTTTGTAAAGAGAGATTTGTAAGTCTCAGACAGGAACACACAGGGGTTTTTCAGACCCTTGTATGCAGATAAATAAATAAATAAATAAATAAATAACAGTGGTTCCAAAAGATGTAGTTTATTTAATCATAATATGTGAAAATGTCTTATAGTGTCGTCTGTGCATATCAAATTAGTGTCATCTGTGTCTCAGTCAGTAAAACACTAAAAGGATGTTTCTGTATTAAAATACATATAACAAAAATAGCGCTGGATGAAGAGGATATTAACCTTTAATCCATTAAAACTGTAATTTGCCAGTGATGAAAAATGTGCATGTGTGTGCTGTGATTGACTCTGTAATGCAGAAAAAGCCTTTTTTCAACCAAAAGTTTATCAAAATACTAACATTACACGAAAACGCTCAAAAGTACCAAAAATTACAATAGCATTACCATGTTTGTTGGACATGTACCTTGGAGTACTATGTAAACAGCATGGTATATTATTAGGCTTGGGATTTATACCTTTTTTACGCATCGATAATCTAAAGATTTTCCTAATTATTTTTTTCAGATATAAATAGGGCTGCTCGTTGCACAAGTCTTTGTCTCTTCAGAAATATTTCTCAACACAACTTTGGTGAAGTGTGAGAGGCAGGGTAAATTAAAGGGAATCATACACTGGCGCTACTCGCATAGTTTTCCAATAAATTCGACCCAAATAATTATTAAAGGACAAAGATTATTTACTCTAGCATTCACTGGATAATCTATTGTGAACATGTATCTTTCATAGAGCCTACACAATGTATTTTCAATTACAAGTATGACGTTTTGTGGTTTGACAGCTTGAATGAAAGACCTATTCAAGGCTACATACAGAGAAATTGCATAATAAACAGTTTGCGCAGTTTCACCAGTTTCATAAACTAACCTGTAAAATCAAAGTCACTTTGTTCATTCTTTAAAAAGTAAACTTTCGTAACTCTGGACTGCCATTCCTGCCCCGCTTCAGCTCGTCCTGTGTGTGTGTGTGTATGTGTGGGATACATGTTATATCACCCTCTTGTGGTCTCCCAACGCATTTACACCAGACTGTTAAACAGAGGCCAACTGAGTGTATTGTAAAGCATGCAAATTGGGCTTCTTATTTAAATGTTGGCTAATGTTAATATATTGAAGCCTCAAAAATATATTGATAAAATAACGTGCCGATCAATAATCGATATATCAATATTTTATGACATCCCTATATATTATCAAAGTACCATTGTTTTACCATCTTTACCATTACTGTGGTACTGCCACAGCAGGCTACTTTTGTGAATGGTAATTTTGATCAAATATTGTGCAGTGTAGTGTGAAAAAATGTTAAAGATGTTTTAGCCTATAATGCTACATTAATGCTATTCATTATAGGCTACTCAGAAAACATGAAAACGATCCTCCAAAAGTCACCAGAACAGAATGTTTTGGTGTTGTTTTTGCAACAAAACAAAATACAAAAAAACACCAAAAAAAAACACCAAAAACAACAAGTGGTTCTCAACCCTGTTCCTGGAGGCCCCCCAACACTGCACATTTTGTATATCTCCCTTTTCTGACACACCCAATTCAGATCTTGGAGTCTCCACTAAAGAGCTGATGAGTTAAATCAGGTGTGTTTGATTATGGAGATATCCAAATGTGGGTTGAGAACCACTGTTCCAGGGGTATACCCCCGGACCCCCTAGACCATCATGGTAAACTACATAGTACATGTCTTTGAACTTTGTTTATCTTTAACACAAAATTGTGGAACCTAAAACCACAAAATGAAATTCCATATAGAGTATTCAAATAATACATTAATACAAGTGTTTGAAGGACTTCTAAAAAAAAAAACTCACCCAAAGTCTTCACAGGCACCATACTAACACTGTACACTGTCTCTACATGTGTATTAATTATTGCTCTGGGAAGGGCCACTCTTGATGAACGCATGTTGTGAACTCATGAATGTGGCCTTTTGTAGTTACTATAGTGACTAACAATACATTTTGAAGTGAAAAGCAAACTTTTATAGCTCCAGAAGTTTAGTATATTAAGTTTATATAATTTAATAATATAAATGGTAGAAATCAATAAAACATTGGGCATCAGAATTACCTGAAACATGATCACCGTGTTTTTTTATGGTAAATTTCTGTCAACCACAGCTGCCTTTTTTTATTATTTTTTTTTTATACTGTAAATTAATTTTATTTTATTTTTATTTTATTTTTTACAGTGTACAAACACCACCTCCTGCTACTCAACCTGCACTTATGGTCTGTGAGGAGGATGTGTGCCGGATCTTCTGGAAACAAAAGTCTAGGAATGCTTCAGGCCCAGACGGTGTCTCACTTGCCTGTCTGAAAATATGTGCTGACCAACAGGCCTCCATCTTCACACAGATCTTCAATAGATCACTGGGGCAGTGTGAAGTTCCCTGCTGCTTCAAATGCTCCACCATCATTCCGGTCCGCAAAAAAAACAAAATCAAAGGACTTAATTACTACAGACCTGTTGCCCTCAAATCTGTGGTCATGAAGTCATTTGAAAGACTGGTTTTGGCCTACCTGAAGGACATCACTGGACCCCTGCTAGACCCCCTTCAGTTTTCTTACTAAGCAAACAGGTCTGTAGATGATGCTGTCAACATGGCACTGCATTATATCTTGCAACACCTCAACAGACCTGGGACATATGCAAGGATCCTATTTGTGGACTTTAGTTCAGCATTCAATACCATCATGCCTGATCTTCTCTCAACCAAACTGACCCAGCTCTCCGTGCCAACCACAATCTGTCGGTGGATCAGCAGCTTTCTGACAGATAGGCAGCAGCTAGTGAAACTGGGGGAAATCACATCCGGAACCCTCACTATTAGCAATGGTGCTCCTTAGGGATGCGTTCTCTCTCCACTGCTCTTCTTCCTATACATGAATGACTGCACTGCAAAGGACCCCTCTGTCAAGCTCCTGAAGTTTGCAGATGCCCCCCCTGCCCAACCTCCAAGACCTGTACATCTCCAGAGTTAGGAAACATGCAGGTAGAATCACTCTGTACATACCCCTACCTTGCACATACAGTTGTTTTTTAAAAAAAACATGAGTGAGCAGGCAAAATACATTTATTTTATTTCTTATGGGATTCATATTCAACTGAAGGTTATAACAGAATGGCACAATCATAAAACAAAACATGGCAACAATGAAAAAAATAAAATTACCCCTGTTCAAAAGTCTTCATACCCTTAGTTCTTAATACTGTGTATTGCCCCCTTTAGCATCAATGACAGCGTGCAGCCTTTTGTAATAGTTGACTATGAGGCCCCAAATTCTTGCAGGTGGTATGGCTGCCCATTCATCTTGGCAAAATGCCTCCAGGTCATGCAAAGTCTTTAGTCATCTTGCATGAACCACATGTTTGAGATCTCCGAGTGCCTCGATGATAATAAGGTCAGGAGACTGTGATGGCCACTCCAGAACCTTCACCTTTTTCTGCTGTAACCACTGGAGGGTCAACTTGGCCTTGTGCTTAGGATCATTGTTGTGCTGGAAAGTCCAAGAGTGTCCCATGTGCAGCTTTCATGCAGAAGAATGCAAATTGTCTGCCAGTATTTTCTGATAACATGCTGCATTCATCTTGCCATCAATTTTCACAAGATTCCCTGTGCCTTTAGAGCTCACACACCCCCAAAACATCAGTGAGCCACCACCATGCTTCACAGTGGGGATGGTATTCTTTTCACTATAGGCCTTGTTGACCCCTCTCCAAACATAGCGCTTATGGTTGTGACCACGAAGCTCTATTTTGGTCTCGTCACTCCAAATTACAGTGTGCCAAGCTATGAGGCGTGTCAAGGTGTTGTCGGGCATATTGTGACTGGCTTTTTTGTGGCAATTGAGCAGTAAAGGCTTCTTTCTGGCAACTCGACCATGCAGCTCATTTTTGTTCAAGTATTGTCGTATTGTGCTCCTTGAAACAACCACACCGTATTTTTCCAGAGCAGCCTGTATTTCTCCTGAGGTTACCTGTGGGTTTTTCTTTGTATTCTGAACAATTCTTCTGGCAGTTGTGGCTGAAATTTTTCTTGGTCTAACTGACCTTGGCTTGGTATCAAGAGATCCCTGAATTTTCCACTTCTTAATAAGTGATTGAACAGTACTGACTGGCATTTTCTTTTTTATTATTATTAACATTTTTATTGATTCAAATAAACAGGATAACACAAACAGAGCATACACACACTGAATCAATTTATAAAATTATATGTCCCTTCCCCTGAACACCTCCCCCCCCCCCACCGCTACACACAACCAGTGGTTGAATGAAAATAACCACAAATATGTATTAAAAAAATATTTAAAAAAAGGAATTTAAAAGGAAACATTTAAGAATATATATATATATAAAACAATCTCATTTAACAAATATATATCCAAACCAAACAAAATGTCTCTCTCCACAGCCCGTCACCAAGCACCCCCCAAAAAGGCCAAAAACCTGCCCCATTTCCCATCATATGCAGCCGAATTGCCAAGCCGTCTATACGACACCTCTTCAAATGATGCCACCCTGCCCAACTCGGTGCACCATTCATAAAAAGAGGGAGTGCCCATCAACTTCCATCCCCTCACAATTATCTGTCTCCCGATCATCACGCCGGTGAGGACCCACCTCTTTACATACCCATCAGCTATATCCATAACCACCCCATCGCCCAACACACAAAGTCTGGGACAAAACAGAACCTGAGTGCCCAGGACCTCAGAAACAAAATTCTGGACTCTCAACCAAAACTCCTGAATCCTCAAACAAGACCAGAAGGCATGTAATAAATCTCCATCCTCCAACTGGCAACACCAACAGGTGGGTGTGTCTTTTAAACCCAGCCTATACAATCTAGAGGGGGTCCAATATAATCGATGCAAAATCTTAAATTGCATCAGACGGACCCTTGCATCTCTAGATGTAGACTTAATGTTTTTTAGAATCCTATTCCACACTGCCTCCTCCAATACAAAGTTCAAATCTTTCTCACCCAATCTCTTGAGAGAAGTCGAAGTTCCATCCCCCAGACTCTGAATTAACAGGGAGTAATACACTGATGCCTCATGACCTTTTCCAAAAGCAGAAATCACCTCTACTAGAGTATCTGCTGCTTTAGGGGGGTGTATGCTACTCCCAAAAATAGTACAGAGCAAGTGGCGTAACTGAAGATACCTAAAAAACTGAGATCTGGGGATCCCAAAATATTGAACCAAATTTTCAAAGGATCTCATCATCACACCACTCTCATAAAGATCACCGAGTGTATTAACCCCCCTCGCAATCCACTCTGACCAACAAAAAGGGGACTTATTAATGCATAGTTTGGGGTTTAGCCGTAGGCTCGAGGCAACATTTAGATAATTATCTGAGTTAAACACTCTGGACACTTTTGTCTATACTGAGTGCAAATGTGAAATGATGGGGTGTGATTTAACTTCTCTGGTTAGTTTGATGGAAAGGCTTTGCAATGGCAAAATAGGGGCAAGCAGTTCTTGTTCAATGCAGAACCAGGCAGGGGCTCTTTCAGGTGGAAGCGACCAATGAGCCAAATGTCTGAGACCGAATGCATAATAATAAAACAGAATCTTGGGTAGGCCTAGCCCACCTTTGTCCATCGGCCTATGTAACTTACTGAAGTGTAATCTGGGACATTTACCATTCCAAAAGAAGGACTTCGCTATGTTATCAAATTGCTTGAAATAAGAGAGGGGGACATCTACTGGGAGAGATTGTAGCAGGTAGTTAAATTTTGGAATACAGTTCATTTTAACAACATTAACCTTCCCAATCATCGATAAATGTAATGAAGCCCACCTTCCCACATCGCTCGAAAATCTTTTTATTAAAGGGTCAAAATTAACACTAACTAAATCAGACGAATTTGCTGGGAATAAAATCCCCAAATACTTAATGCCCTGTTTGGGCCATTGGAAGGCTCCCGGCTGGAAAGCCGTTACTGGACTGTACGCTGTCAGAGCCAAAGCTTCGGATTTAGACCAATTAACTTTGTATCCTGAGAACTTGGAAAAGGAATTAATAATTCTGTGGAGGCAAGGCATAGATCTAGTAGGTTCAGAGACAAATAATAAAATATCATCTGCATAAAGCAGAAGCTTATGCGTCATACCTCCCGCCATCACCCCTGGAAAATCATCTTCCTTTCTTATCGCGGCTGCTAATGGTTCCAGGGCAAGACAGAACAATAATGGGGAAAGGGGGCAACCCTGCCGAGTGCCTCTATTCAGAGTAAAATAATCTGAAATTAATCCATTTGTTTGTACCGCTGCTACAGGGTGTCTATAAAGTAACTTAATCCAACCAATAAATGTACTACCGAACCATACATTTCCAAAATCTTAAAAAGATAATCCCATTCTACCATATCAAACACCTTTTCGGCATCAAGTGAGATGGCAGCGACCGGAGACTGATCATTTGCCACTGACCACATGATATTGATGAGATGCCTGATGTTATCAGAAGAGCTATGGCCCGAATAAATCCCACCTGATCTATATGTATAAGAGATGTCATAAACTTACTTAATCGATTAGCCAAAATTTTTTACAATATTTTTACATCTAGTTGGATCAGGGAGATTGGACTGTAACTTTTACACTTGCTTTGTCCTTTTTAAGAATCAGACTGATCCGGGCTTGTGTCATGGTTGGAGGAAGCTTTCCATTCTTTAATGATTCTGTATAAACTTCTAACAAAAGTGGAGCCAGATCTGTTGCATAGGATCTAAATCATTGTGCAGCAAAACCATCTGGCCCCAGAGCCATGCCTGTAGGTAGGGACTTAATTACCTCATCAAGCTCCTCCAAGGTTATCTGAGAATCAAGAGTGTTTTTTTGCTCAATCGTCAGTTTAGGAAGATCTAATGGTTCCACAAAGTTTCTAATATCTTCATCAGTAGATGAAAACATGGAACTATAATAATGCCCACGCAATTCTTTAAAGGCATTATTAATATCAATGACCGAGGTAAAATTTCACCACCAGCAGATTTCACTGAGGGAATGATAGAAAGAGACTCTCTCTGCTTTATATATCTAGCCAAAAGCTTCCCTGCTTTGTCACCCGACTCAAAGTATGACTGTCTTGCCCTGAATAACCAAAACTCCACTTTCCATGTCAAAATAGTATTATATCTATATTTCAATCGGGTCAATTCTCTGAGGCCATCAGCTGACATACGGTGCTTCAGCTCTGCCTCGGCATTTTTAATATTCCCTTCCAACTCCATGAGATCTCATGCTTTGGATTTTTTGATAAATGAGGCATACTGTACCCCGAAGACCCCTAAGAACCGCCTTAAGTGCCTCCCAAGCCACGCCCACAGAGGATACCGAGGACCAGTTGGTCTCCATATAAACACTGATTTCAGTATTTAACATTTGTTGGAAATCAGGATTTTGCAAAAGGGACACATTAAGGTGCCAACTATATGATTTCTCTTTCTCTATATGTGGCATCACCTCTAAACTCACCAGGGCGTGATCTGAGACTAAGATATTTCCAATTGAGCAATCCACAATAGATGAAATTAGGGATTTTGATATAAAAAAAAATCTATTCTAGAATAAATCTTATGGACTGATGAAAAAAATGTATAGTCCCTACCAGATGGGTTCAAAAGTCTCCAAATATCGTAAGAGCAAGATTTTTACACATCCTGTGAAGCGTCAATGTTGCTCTAGGGGGTTTACACACTTGAACTTCAATGCAAAAGTAATCTTTCATTCACACATCACCTCTCCCGCCGTGCCATCCAAATCGAGTCCCTGGATTTGGAGGGGCCTGTCGGGGCTTTCATCCTGAACACGTAAGTGTCTTTTAATGTCTCCAGAGCCCGAGGATTTTGACTTCTTTGCCATGTTTTGCATCAAAGAGCAAATGTGTAACTGGGTGTATCAAAATTTACCAGATTATAACATGAAAATAATACAAATATTAGCAAAGTGCGCAGAGCTCGTCGCTCACACGTCTGCTCCTTGCATGGCGTCACGTGACCCCCCCCACTGACTGACATTTTCAAGGCTTTGGATATCTTTTTATATCCTTTTCCACCTTTATAAAGTTCCATTACCTTGTTACGCAGGTCTTTTGACAGTTCTTTTCTGCTCCCCATGGCTCAGTATCTAGCCTACTCAGTGCATCCACATGAGAGCTAACAAATTCATTGATTATTTATACACAGGCACTAATTGCAATTTAAAAAGCCACAGGTGTGGGAAATTAAACTTTAATTGCCATTTAAACCTGTGTGTGTCACCTTGAGTGTCTGTAACAAGGCCAAACATTCAAGGGTATGTAAACTTTTGATCAGGGCATTTGGGTATTTTCTGTTATCATTATGATTTAAAAAGGAGCCAAACAACTATGTGATAATAAATGGCTTCATATGATCACTATCCTTAAATAAAAGACAGTTATTTTGCATGATCAGTCATATTTTCAAAATCAATGCCAAAATTTCACAATTTCTGCCAGGGTATGCAAGCCTTTGAGCACAACTGTATATTACTACTTGCACATGGACATACACCATTCTATGGTATATGTCCTATTTTTTGTATGTCTATTTATACTCGTACCTTGTTTTGTATTCTGTGTCTCACTGTAATGTTCTGTGTGCACTTGCTTGTTTCTCCTATCACCAAACAAATTTTTTGTGTATGGGAGCACACTTAGCATTAAAGCTCATTCTGATTCTGAATCTGATCAAATATAACACAAAACACTCCAATGTACATAACAGACATTAAAGTGTTATAAATCCCTCTAGTTCAGCACCACTCATTCACACCTCAGACAGAAAAAAGACTCACAGAATAGGTGTGAACAAATGTTAAAATGGCTGTCTTCACTGGTTTCAGAACAGTTTGAAATGCACCTTATTTTCATCCTAAGTCCATAGAAATACTCAGGAAGCAAAATTTTTTAGCTTTTGGATTAACCCATCTATTCTCAATGTGAAAATGCATAGTAAACATACAGGAATGCATTTATTAATGTTAATGAATAGAATCATATTGCAGAGAGATAACAAAATAAAATAAAATAAAATGTATATTAAAATGAAGCGAAATGACCCACAGGTGTGTTAAAAGTTAAAAGTTATTCAAAATAACTAACAAGTTTTTTTCTATTTTTGAGTAAATGCGGTACAAGTTTCCACATATGTGGACATCATGTGGACAAAAATGAACAGATTTTTTAATGCGGCATATCAAACAAAACTAGAGACTCTCCTCTTTACAACCAAACATGTTTCAATGACAAAAACTTAGAGATTTCTTACCAGAGGCACTTTTGTTGGTGCTGTGTCCATAAGAGAACTTCAAGGAAATCTACATCATGTTGTTGTCACATGACTCGGTGCGGCAGAAGTTTACCCTTTAAATGACAGTCTAGAGTCTTTCGAACAGTGTTCATTCAGTTTTTTTTTTTTCACTTAAATTATGCCTTGTGCATAGCAAAGTCAAAATACAACGTCCACGCATGTGGACGTGGGTTTTTTTTCCTCCACTTTTCTCCCCAATTTGGAATGCCCAATTCCCAATGTGCTCTAAATCCTCGTGGTGGCGTAGTGACTCGCCTCAATCTGGGTGCTGGAGGATGAATCTCAGCTGCCTCCGCGTCTGAGACCACCAATCCACGCATCTTATCACGTGGATTGTTGAGCGCGTTACCATGGAGACGTAGCACGTGTGGAGGCCCACGCTATTCTCCGCGGCATCCACACACAACTTACCACGTGCCCCACCGAGAGCAAGAACCACACATTATAGCGACCACGAGGAGGTTACCCCATGTGACTCTACCCTCCCTAGCAACCGGGCCAATTTGGTTGCTTAGGAGACCTGGCTGGAGTCACTCAGCATGCCCTGGATTCAAACTCACGACTCCAGGGGTGGTAGTCAGCGTCAATACTCGCTGAGCTACCCAGGCCCCCCGGATGCGGGTTTTTTAACATTAACTAAACAACATAAAATATAAAACAGAACACCCTAATGTACATAAATGATATTAAAAAAAGAAGATACATAACTCTTCGCATTAAAATGAAATTAAATGTGATGGGTCATGCTGGGAATTCTGGGAATGGCCGATTTTAACAATAGTTTACTGTAAAATGTACATGTGTTTCTTGTTAAACATAATATACATCTAAACTGTTAATTAAGAGGTAAAATCATACTTAAACAAATGTACGACACAACCATAATAAATGCACAAATATCCTTAGCTATACAATTGTTACAATGATATGAGTTAATAACATATCTGTAATAATGTTTGCTTAATGTGTTTGCTCCACAGTCCATTCAGCTCTATTGATGGCTTGAAGCCACAGCCATCTTCGAGAGCCCTCAAAATCATTTTTCAACAACTGAATCCGATAAAAGTTTACTGTTTTTGCCACCACTTCCATGTGTGAAATAAGCGGTGACGTTGCCAAAGGATTGGTCCCGATAACCAATTAAACCAATTAAATTAGTTATTTTCTGTAGCATTTTCACATTCTTTTACTATTAAAATTATAGTAATTTGTTTACAGTGCAGCACTGCTATTATAGTCTTATAGTCTGTAATCAAAACCCATTAGAAATATATATTTGTCCTGCTTTATTGACTTACAACATTCAAGTAATGAAGAAAAAAGTGGACAGTTCCAGAGAAAATAAAGTGTTCTTCCACCATGGTCCATAAAATGAATGTAAATAATTAAATAGTATACAATATTAAAGTCTATACTGTAAGCAAGATAGATGATTCACATAATAAATACCATATACAGTACGTCACAATAAATAGACAAAAATTAAAATAGAATACATTTTTACACAAAATACATTGTGTCACACGTGTGTTATGTTGCATTTCGATTAACATAAAGTATCCATTGGACATATGTACATTTGTTTTGTGTACATTCATATGAATTTTAATTGTACAAGGGGTTAACATACTTTCAAGCTCCTCTGTATGCACAAATACATTTTCTTTAATATTCTTTAAGGTCTCAAAAGAAGGGCTGGTTAAAATTTACAGTAAAATTACATTTTTAGTAGGCCAGAAAGTGGAGGTGGAGTTTTCTGTTGGCTAAAATAATGGTTTGATATTTTTGTGTTACCTTTTACATATTTGTGTTTCATATTCTTTTTTGTTTCACAATTGTGTAACGGTTTAGATTTTGCTCAACAGCCTGCAACAGGGTATGTACAGTACAGTAATAACAGGTTGGCACTGTGACAACATACTCCATAGAGTGAGACAGGAAGCATGCTTCGGGAAGGGGACACATATTGAAGTGTCGTTCCAAACGAAAGTAAGAATTTTATTTTATTTTATTTTTTGACGAAGGGCCCTTCTACAAAACTGTTAGTGAAGGGTACATTCATACTGTAATTCCACGCTTCCATCAGAGTGCCCACATCAAGAGGTCTATCCTTTCCTTATAGCATCCCACTGAGCTGCATTTCATGACGGGGTTTTTATATATCTCAAACATTTGCAAGATAACAGTATAATCATTTCAATTTAATAACTATAAAAAATATGTTCTCTAACATATAAATGGAATACCGTAGAAAGCGCTGTTAAATGATTTCCCCAAGAAGGTAACCGTCCGGCTGGGAAAGTCTCGCGAAAGTATCATTTGCTTAGGTTAGAGTTAAGGATATAGATATTTATAGATAGGATTAAGGAAGGGTTATGTTTTCGGGGTAAGGGTAGGTGTATGGTTTCTGTGGGACTCCAAATAAAAACAACAGGCATATATATATATATACTTCTTCAGGTGCGGTCTGGAGCCTGGACCATAATTTAACCCAAGTATTTACAATAACACCATTAAACTTTAAAAGCCACTTAAATTAAAATACACAATGGATATTTAAAGTCGAAAAATAATTATTTAGACACATCGTATCTCCGCTGTTTCGTGTTAATTTTCTTGTTTCTTGTTTTTTTTTTTTTTTTTTTAATGGTCTTGATAGTGATCCACGGTCTACGTGGCCAATGGTTGAGCTTAAACCCTGTGGCGTTCGGCTACTGTAACTCCCCAGTTCCCACCGCTTCACCGAGAAATGACAAATCCTAGTACGGTAAAGGCTGTGGCACATAAATATTAATTAGTCAAATAACAAAGCGCTCCAGTGGCCTATGTCACAAAGCATGATTAAGCAGCTAGCTAGCTAAGTTTAAACTTAGTTTAAGTGAACTCTGAATTCGCGACTGGCTGGTCGCTTCATTCACGTGAACGCGCACGTGAACTATTCATAGCCTCGGGATCAAACTCTGAATTGATAAAGTTGGTAACGAGCGTCTTCATACCATTAACCCTAAAGAAGCCTGATTGGATTTTGTGAGTTTTGTCAAACTAAAACCAATCCTGGAATCCAGATTTTTTTTGTAATACATGGCACAGGAAGACAACGAAGGGACGTCGGCATGTGCTAATTCATATTCATGAGCCACATCTTCGCCGTACTAGAGTGCGTAATTTCGCTTTGCGAAGATGGCGGCGTGTGGACGTGTGCAGCTATTCCTGCTGTTGATATTCATCTCCGGCTGGATCTGTTCTGTTCGTGGACTCAAACCAATGATCTCAGACAATGAAAACGCGCCGGATAATGCCGACAGAGCCAAAAATCCAGCCGGAGAGGGGAAAGTGGCGGCGGTGGATGGGGCCCCCGTGGCCCGGCGCAGCGGCGGCTGGAAGCTTGCAGAGGAGGCGGCCTGTCGTGAGGACGTGAGCAGGATCTGCCCCAAACACTCCTGGAACAACAACCTGGCTGTGCTTGAGTGTCTGCAGGACCGAAAAGACGTAAGAAAACACGACCAAGCGTGTCTTTAATCCTGAATCTGCGGGTGCATTAGGATTTAAGCCACTTATAGCATAGAATTGAGTGCATATGTAAGACATAAGATGGAGATAAAATAGCTACAGACATAACATAAGTATAGATGATTTGAGAGGATCTCCGGTCACGTCTGGTTTTTAAATCTATTACAAGGCCTCAGTAACATCTAGGCTATGGAGTTTTATGTCTGTTAGCTTTTAGTCATTTATATGCTAGTATACTCCTAAATGCTCTCAAAATGATCGTTTAGCCGATATACACATTTTAAATTTGCAGTCTTTCTCTTCTGGAAAAACACACCAAAAATATGGACGAGTCATCTTGCACGCAGGGGCGTATCCACGTTTTTGTCCAATCAAATGCTCTCTATAATGAGAATGTTCTGCCCCCTAATACCGCTTGCCTCTGACTAGCAATAGAGCGCAACAGTCTGGTTCCAGAAGTAAAAATGCCATTAATTTATCCCATAGATGAATTGTTTTTCAGTGATTACTTATAAACTTTTAAAGACAAAGCTACTGTGATCTACGAGGTTGTTCATCGATGGTATATGCTTCCGTCGAAGCCATCCGTCTGCGTTATTTCAAATTCATTGTTTAAAAATCATGTTTGATAGCGGAATTCATGGTAAACAGCTACATTACCAATGGTACAGCAGAGAACGATCCACCAATCAGAGAATCGTGGCCAATGAAACCCACGAAACGCGACCGCGTGCTCCCATGACGCTCTGTGAATGACGTTATCAGTTGGTCTCCCTCCCCCATAAACTACTTGTATATTAGTACATATCGGGATATTTAGCAATAAACATAAAGTATATTGTTTCTCTACTTAAAATAAACTGCCAAAAATCAATAGTTTTATATATTTCCATAGTTTTATATTCAATGACATCATTCACAATGCTTCATGGGATTGTAGTCGGTGCTCTCATGAAAGACGGTAAGTACACAGTCTTGAACCTTTGTCTTTATGTCCGATTTTCAAATACTTTTTCGAGTTTGTGATGTTGGGATTCTCCTCGGAGCTGGTTGATTTGGTTCATGGCATCATTTCAACTCTTTTATGAAGGATTTTATAAAAAGTCTATGGAGAATTGAATGGGGAAAATACTTCCGGAACCCAGATGGCTGAAAAAGTGGGTGGGCACTGTTGCGCTCTATAGTAAGAAGCAAATCATGGCTCACAGCTGTAACAGAAAGTAAAAAATGTGATGTGCCATTATACCAACTTCCTGTTTTAATAGGAAATGCATCAGCACAGGAAAGAACTGCACTCCAGTGGTTTCCCTGGGTTTTTAAAGTACACACAATTAATGGAAAAGAAACCAACAGAAGTTGGGATCGACTTTATTTCCCTATTGTGACGTATATCTGAGTGAAGCGTTTCATCGAACAAGAAAAAAATGTAGGGCGGGACTTGATTTTGGCCATCGTGAATTGATTGGATCGTAGAAAGTGGGCATTGCAAACTAAATGGAGGCAGATCTAAATGCAAGTTTGCAGTCAGTTGTGGAGGATTACTCTCCACCTGACACACCACCGGCACCCTCCCTTCAAGAACTTTTTATTGAGGAGGAGGACGATCAACAGCAGCTAAATTTCGCCAAAGGAATCAGTCCATATTTATTTGAGCCACTACCTACTGCGAACCGAGAGTGACCAGTACGAGGCTGCTGATGGTCAAGTTCACCCTCGAGAGCATCTCCATGTGTCCCAATGGTAACGCTTCTTTTCTAAATGTATAGTTATTGGCCTTAACTGCCGTAACAATAACTGGTATTTATTGGCAAGATTGTTGAATGACAGCTTTACCAACAACAGTGGCTTAAAACAATCCCGTGTAAGTGGCTGTCGGACGAATACAACATACAAAACATCACAACAGTATTTCACAATCTCTACCTAAAAACGTTATATGATTATTTCTAGTAAGCTAGATAATTAGTTTGACTTACCTTCACACTCTGTGATGTTCCAACTGTGTACACAGACAGGACAGCTGTTCTGCCAAGTGCAGACGTTTGACAAACCCCATTTCGTGCTGTCTAAAATTCCTGAAGCATTCTTGGGTAAAATGCCTCGCACACAAACGCAAATTCTCTGTGATTCCTCCTCCTTCAGAAGTGTAAAAATTCGAGCCAGTGGCCAAGCAACCAGGGTACTTTGGGGATAGGGTAGAGGGTTTGGAGAGGGGAGCAACCTAATTCAGAAAGTTTTGAAAACAGTGTTTATTTTTGCAATTCCGTTTGGTGGCGCTAGTGGTGCAGAAATTACATCAGCTTTAAATTAATACACTTAAGAAATGCAAGTATTGGCATTTCCTCTTAAAATATTCTTAGTTCAGTGTATTTCAATACATTAAGGCTATTTAGTACGAATTTGTAAGTTGTTAATATTTGAGTTCTAAAGTTACAATTTTATGTTGTGGTTGGTGGGATATTTCGGAACTTTGGAATTATTATTTTTATTTGAAAAGTCAAATCCCGGCGATCACTGACGTAATTGTGGGTTGGGATGAAACAAGGAGACTGGCGGATTAACAGTGCTTGTTGTCATGTACTTTACAACACTATCACGGTTATGCAGAAAACGTAATGTTATTTTATAGAGAAACGCTCCAACACTGATTACATTGAGCCTGATTAATCTTTACAATAGAAGTAAAGGATGCGTGTCGGTGTGTTTTTTCTTCAGTTTTTTCAGACAAGACGTGACATTAAGTGTACAAACTGCAGTGCACCCTCTAGCCGTGGATGACTGCATAGACAGTCTTTTCAACGTCTGCTGGCATGATTATTGAATGACTTTGCTCTGAAATGTATTAATCGATGATAGATAAGCTTAATCGATCAAATTATTTAAAAAAATTAATCGATGAATCATTAAAGTCACCATGATTTCAAAATTGACAGTTCTTATTGATGTTGCTGTTTTTGTTAAGCGATTTATTCGTGCACGTAATTGTTTTTTTTTTTTATTTTATGGCTTTCCCTGTTAATCTTTAATTAAAACAATAATCCCCCCCAAACTCGCAACAAATTCTCATCTCTGATGTCGAATGATTGGCCGAGGGCTGGGCTATAAGTTTGATCAATAGACAGATGAGTTTCATCTCCTCCCATCAAGCCCCCTGTCATCATATGAAACGATTGCAGCTATTAGCCAACAACATGGTGATAAAGTATATTTTATGTTGCTCCCTTCCTCAAACCCTCTTCACTATACCCAAACTACTCTGGTTGCGGCCCGCTGGCTTTGTACACTTCGAAGAAGGAATATCGGTGAATTCACGTTTGTGAAGTTTATATTTTGTGCAGCCGAAGTTTCTTAGATGTACAGTTCGAGTAAGTGTTCTTTGTTCATTATGTTTGGTTTATTGTGATTCAACAAATGGATATATTGTTTTATACTCACTTGTATGTTCATCTCTAGTGGCACAATGGCTTCAGTCTCATCGTAAACAAAGACCGCAATGTGCTGTGTGCGTTTGTGGGCAGGTTTTAATAATGATGACAGTTTGATCATTCGCTTCTCAAAACTTTAGAAAAGGTGTCTGGTATTGAGATCGCTTCTCAAGATTTTCCGATTTGCAACTCTGACATGAGCAGCACAGTGGAAAGGCTGTGGCTGAAAGCTAAAGCCTATTGGCTGTTTTTAAAAACGGCATGAGTCATTCGACATGTCCCACCCGCATTTCCTTTGTCAGTAGGAAATACGTCAAAACAGCGAATCGAACAGCACTCGTCAAGGCACTTCAATACGACTTTAACATCCCTCACTGATCTGGCTGTTCATACACTGTTACACACCATTACATCATAGTGGGCTGTCTAGAAATCACTGCTATAGGTTATTTCTCTGGTTGATGTTCATCATGATACATGTTATATCTCTCTGGCTGTTCATCATAGTTACAGATTATTTCTCTTGCTGTTTATCACAGTTACAGGTTATTTCTCTGGCTACCAGGGTTTTTTCCTGGGTCAGAATTGTGGTTGTTGATGTTAACGGTCAAGTTAGTTTATTACACAATTGCGATTAATATATAACATAATTACTTAATTGCATTTCAGGTTTAAATTGGATTCAAGTTATTTTTGATCATCTTAGCATCTAGAGCTTTTTGAATTTTACACAATTTTTTAATTTGTGAAATCAAACCAAACTTAATAATTAACACTTTATTTCTATAGGAATAGTTAGAATATCCTAACTGTGCCTATGAGTTGACCACTTTGAGTTGGGACTGTAGTAGTGAAAATGTTTGTTTTCCACTCCATAAAAGATATTGTTTTCCTTTCACCAGGTTCTTAATTTAAGTCATCTTTAGGAATATCTGAAGGCAAACAATGCCAGTTTAATATTAGAAAATAAACATCATTTGAATAGAATGTGCATTACACAGGAGGAATACTATATTTGTCCATACGTTTTGGAGGTCCTGACTTTTGTGATTTTCCCCCTAACATTACATTTTTACTCCACTTATGGTTAGATTTAGGTTTGGGTTGGGGGGTTCAGTTTATATATATATGCATTCAGCCTGTACAGCTGAAAAAAATGTGCTTTACAACTTGCTTTTGGCGCCCCTTCGTGGACATTTCACCAGGAAAATGAAGCTCACACGGGCCCATACGCCCAACAACACTTACCGCACTGGCCTCTGGGGGCAGAGTTTTGTATTTCGGTAAGAACAGACCGATTTTGGCTAAAGAAAAGTCAACCTTCTGTTTCTGATTTGACTTTGAGATCAGTTTGAACAGTCAGAATATATTCTTCTAGGGCTGCACGATAATGGTGAAAATGTTAATAAAATGATATTTTGCTCAATTTTAATCATGATTATTAATCACGATTATTCTGTTATTTGAAAACTTTTTAATTACAGGGCTGCACAATTAAAAAATCAAAAAATAAATAAATGAATAAATACTGTTGCCACTGTTTAGATCTTGATTCTAAAAGAAAAAACAAACAAACATAAAATTACATTAAAGAGTAGCTCTCATTTTAAGCAGCTATTGACCAAAATTAAGGCATGTTTTACCCATTCTTTACTGCTAATAGAAACAATTACTCGGGTGTTTACACTTGCATCCTTTTTAAGATCCATTCTTTATTATTATTAATAACATTATTATGATATCCCCATACCCTACAGTAACGTGTAGGCTATTAGTAATATATTTTTAATAATTGAGCACGCAGAATTTCTATACAGTCTTAAGCGTTTTATTTGAAGGAAGCCTAATTATTTTATCAAGCCTTTTATTTTGAATGAAGACAGTGTTGTTTCTGAGTGTTACCAGCAGAGGTGACAGTGGTGTTTTGTGCTCTTTCCATACATGGAGAAATGCTCTCGTCTATTCCTCGCTCCACACAACCCCGGTGCCAAAGGGTACTTTAGATTTGTTACACACTTGTTATGGTCAAATATATTTGGAATTAGGCAAATGTGCAACTGAGGTAAATGTGTAGTGCTTTAAAATAACCCTGTCAGAGCATGTTAGCGACGTACACGAACCGAATTCAGAGCACAGCTGTTCTGTATAAAACATACATTATCAAAGCACGAGATGGAATTAATTTCAAGCACAGAATGCCGTATCATTATCCTCATGTGCCGTACATATGAGACTCCTAAACATCTGCGGTACGGTTCTGTATTTCAGCGAGTGCTCGAAAGAGAGACAGTGATTGGTCAGTAGCGAACTTCTGAAGAGAGCGTGATTAGTCAAAAGAGCTTGTGATTTGGTCTGTCATCCATAGACACAGCCTATAATGAAAATGAACAACAATTTGCAACTTTACTTGGCTGACACCTTCTGTTTGCAGATGATTATGCTTAATTAACCGTGAGAGGCAGAAATCGTGATTGCAATTAAAATACGATTAATTGTGCAGCCCTAGATTCTTCTATGTGTTGTGTTTTCCACAATGCTGACTTTAGAGGTTTCTGTATGTATGCGGAAGGAATTTGTACTGTTTTGTCTTTTTTTTTCACTAAATGTTAAATGTGCTGTTATTTTGTTTGAGTTGAGTAGCTAAGTAATTAAGGCTATTTAAAGCTCACATTTCTGAAATGTCCATGTCTACTTTATGATACAACCGATGGGTTTAAGTTTTTCCTTGGAAGTTTTGATTTTTCTTTATCAGGTCAGAAGAACATATTAATGAATTGAATTTAAGCATTAATGTAATTATTTTTACATGTAAATCATTAGGGTCTCTGGGACCCCAAACAAAAAGTAAGTCTCAGCAAAACCTTTTAAAATTGACAAACCCCTGTTACAACACAAAGACAAATAATAAGCTAACTGAATAGAAGATAGTCAAAGGTTGCTGTGTCTTTGCATTTGGATGCTGTTTTTAGCAACATTGTGACACTTGTCAAGCCTTGAGCTCCATGGAAATCAAGAATGCCGTGCTTGAAATTTACATCAGGCTGTTAACACCTCTCCTGTGCTATGCTGAGGATGCTATCTGTCTGAGCTTGTTCTCAGCTGTTCAAATAAAGATCACCATGAAGTTAGCATGGTTAGGGTGACCTAAATTGTTATTTGTTGAATACACTTCTTGGCTGTCAAGGCTGCTAATAGAGGCATCGTTTATTAATGGAGGAAGAAACTATTAAAATGCAACATCTACTTTTAAATAAAGCTGCCAAAGACATGGAAGTGGCCTACAGCAGTTCATTGTAGCTTCAAGACCACATCCGCTACAGTTAAAGAGAGCTTTTGCTGAAACAGTGCAGTTTAAGGTTTAAGTGAGTAGTCCACTAGAACTACAGCACCATATTTTTTTCCCAATCCATGCTGGTAAATCCTCTGACTGTGTTAGTTGGTTTGTTTAGGGGTCTCTGTGGTTCGGCTGTGATCAATGTCGTATTCTCTCAAATTTGGATGTTACAGTATTCTCTTAACTTTGACAGATGTTGCACATTTTCTCACATATGATGTCGCCGTTGATCATAAATTCAGCAAATTTTGCTGTATTCTCTCAAATTCCTCAGATGATGCCATATTCTCTGTATTTCTACGGACATTGCTGTATTCTCTCCAATCTGATGTTGTTGTTGCACTCTCTCAAATTCTTGTTGTATTTTCTGAAATTCTTTGAATGTTGAAGACATTCTCTTAAATATAATGCATGTTCCCATGCCCTTTGTAGTAGAGGTAGACCAATAAAATTGTTTTACATATTAATCTGTGCCGATAGTTGCCTTTTGGAGTTATCGGTTATCTGCAAAAATCAATGCAGATAGTTGCAGATAGTTTTTTTTTTTTTTATTCCTCTGTGTTCCAACGATAATTACGTTTTATAAATTGAAGCAAGGGCATGCAAAGAAAAATACATAATGTAATATACATAAACTTCATACAGTATATTGTGAATAATAATAATAATAGACTATAAAAAGTAGTGGTCGTCCAATATATCGCAGAGGCCGATAAATTGGCAGATATTCCGATTTTTTTTATTTTTTATAATCAGCATCGGACAATATATATTTTCCTGTTTGGCTGATTTGTTTCTTGAGGGCGCTGAGAATCGGCTGCTTGCATGTGAAGCGACCGAGACATGTAAACGACCAGTCACGGTTTGTGTTGATGTTATGTGCCATCGTGTTACTACAATAATAGACTGGTGTGCAACACAGTGTCATTTAAATGGTCCGCATATCAGAGGCAGACGCGTTTGAGCTCATATTGTTAAAGTGCTCACCTGTTTCATTCTCCCACTCTCTCCTCAACAGTTCCCTGTAAATTTTAACTGTCTTGTCTAATGATAAAAAGGCATATATCAATAAAACTAATATCATATACCATCTGCAAATATGCACATATTTCATTTAAACGGATGTAATAAACCAACCTCACACAACTTCAGCAGATCCAGCATCCTGTGGAACGTTCATAAATCTTCCTCTGAAGTACTTATTATAACAGTCTCTCCTCAACAGTTCCCTGTAACGTTTCTAATGATAAAAGGCAAATATCAATAAAACATGTATTATATACCGTCTGCAAATATGCAGATATCTCGTTTAAAAAGATGTAATTCACAAACCTCACGAAAATCCAGTGTTTTCTTCCCGTCGAGCACTCATCTAATATCTTCCTGTGAAGCACGTGTTCCATCAGCCAGAATCAAAAACTTCAGGATCAGGATCAAAAGTTCCTCTGATTCACAAATCATGCCGGTCACTCTATGACAATCCCAGCAGGCAATCCAGGCCATTTAAACTGTCAGGAGATTGCCGCACGAGCGCGTGAGAGCAGCTTCAAAGTAAAAGCGCTTCACTTGTGCTTTAAGTAAATGTCTTATTCACTATGCACTGCATGTACAATTTGTTTGATTCGGTATTTTTTGAGAAAATGCGATTGCTAATGTGGACATGCCATCCATGGTTGCTGCACTACTGTGTGTACTGTTATTTCCTTGTTACTAATATATGAACAATTTCTTCATGTGCAAATAAATTACTAAAATTTGATGACTAAACAGAAATCAGAAGAAACTGCTATCTACCATTTAAAATACAATATTATTTTTTAGATTCTTTTTTACAAAGTTAAAGTTTTGTGTGAAATTGAGAAAATATAGAATAATATAAAATAAGTTTATTAATTTTTTTGTTTGTTATTTACTATATTACATTGTGTGATATATCAGCATTGTATCGGCCTATCAGCCACCCTGCTCTCTGGATATCGGCATCAGCCATTAAAAAACCCATACTTGTCCATCACTAATAAAAAGCTTAATTTGGTAAATATTAAATATAGAGCATTGTGACGAAGCCAAATCACAGACATTTCAAAATAAGAGTCTCCAGTGTGTTTCCAGCTTGTTTCATGTTAAAAGTCTCATGCACTAAATCTTTTTTTCTGATTATTATTGGGATTCTGGACTCTGGATTCTATGTCTGTGCCAAATACAAAAATGTTGTAACATTCTAGTAATCTATTTTAAAAACTATCAGCCGATTAATCAGTTATTAGCCTTTTCCACCGCCTTCATTGTCGGTATATGCAAAATCCTCTATCAGTCGACCTGTACTTTTGTAGTTCTTCAGATGTGACGACAGAAACTCAAAAATGCTTCAGATTTTGATGTGTTCTATCAAATTCATCGGATATTTCCACAATCTCTCTAGTTCTTTGGATGTTGACAACAAATCTCTTACATTCTTTGGATGGATTTTTAACCCTTAAACGCATACCTCAGGTCTTTAGAGACCCGGGACCTCATTCCAACCCCTGTACCTCATCAAGTTTTGGAGTTGTGCCCACACCTCTTTAGTATTCCTCAATATATCCCTTATAAATAGTTTGACACACAAAAAATGGCAAAATTACTTTGGTTTAAGTACCAAAAGTGCATAGGGTCTTGAAGAATATAAGTTTTTTTTTTTTTTTTTGCACTTCCATAAGTTATATTTTTATAATTATTTCAAATCTATTTATGTTTACTATCACAGGATATCTATTTATTTGTTTATTACAAGAGAAATGAGTACTATATTTATACAAATAAATACTACTGTTTATCACGTAGACTTTCTGTGCAACAATGAATTAACAACAGTGGTGAATTATCAGTATTTTATATGCGTATACAAATACATAATATTCATGTTATTTCATATTCAAGGTGGTGTTGATGTTTCAGTGATTGATTTGATTTACATTTGACATTGCTAGCTGAAACATCATTGAAGTAAACTATAGCAAGTGTTACATGTGAACAGGATGATATGACTATTGTCATTTGGGTGTACTACTGAAATAATGTAAGCTGAGCATCTATTTAGACTCAAGTGGCTGAGAAAATACACATAAATTACACATAAGTTACACATACATTACACATGTGTAGATTATGTGTTAAGTATAACTCAATATGTGTTTGTCAGCCAGTTGCATCTCATGAAATTTCAGTGTGAAAATGATGAATCCTGTTCTTGATTTGTCCTGATTTGTTGCATTATCTCTTTAATTTATGAAAAATAAAACATCAAAATATGTTTTATTTGAATGTTTCCTCATTGTCTTGAAAATATTCCGAAACATTTTACACTGAGCATTTTGTACATCCATTTTTGATAGATCTAAGTGCCGGGTGTCTAAAGACCCGAATATGTAAGAGTGTTTATGAAAATGACCATGCATTTAAGGGTTAAACCACATCCACACTAATCAGTTGAAGTTTAAAACCTTATTGATTTTTCTATGTTTACGCCTCTCATACATACTAGGATGTCATTTTGCTCCGATGTCGTTTTGAAAGCACTCTCCATAAGTGCATACTTTGGAAAACGTTGACATTAGGAAAATGGAAATGGAGGTTTCAAACTCCAACAGAGTTGCATGGAAGTTGCCTAGTTCTTCTGATGCTGGCGACATAATCTATAAAATTTGTCAGTTGTTGATGTATTCTCACAAAGTATTTGGATGTTGACAACATTATTTCAGATTCTTCATAAAAATTCTTTGAAATTCTTCAAAGATCTAAGTGAAAGGAACTCTGTCATCACTCACATCATTGTCAGATGCTTGATCACATGTCACAGGACTATTGTAAAATAATGTACTGTTCTTGCTCATCTTGCCAACTGTAGCTGTAAAGCCATTAATGATCGTCATAGTCTTTTCATAACCTTTCAGTGCCCTCTGTATGGGGAAGAAAGTATCATGACAGCAAATAGGGCTAAAATGAAAGACTAACTGAAAACCCAAGATAAAACCTACTTGTTTATTTGATCAACATTTCCCAACAATATTACCAATATGTTGGTCTTATTTTTGGTGTGTCTGTTGACTTAGACAGTGTGCTTTGAGATTTGACACTCTAAATATTTACTTGGCAATTTGGACGGTTCTCCAGTAGAATGTGGACTAACTTCCTCCTAGAGTTAAACAACAACATTTTACACGCTCATATAGCACACGTACATCTCCGAGATGTCTGTTCAAAAGTTATTGGTTTGAATCAGTCAAATTACTCGCTGAATCTATGAGAACAGTTACTAAATTAACATCTGACTCACTTGCTGAACCACATGTCATCATAATTGTATCTAAATGAACCGAGAATGGTTTTTGGTATGTAACCTTCTATGGACAAAATTATGGACCATTTTATGTGGTTTGCAACCCTAACCCATGACTAAATCTGTTTGATTACTGACTAGTTGTACATTTAATAACTTATTAAAGATTCACAAATGGCTAATATTTGTTTAGAATGAACTTTCCATATCAAAATCTGTTACCTTTATCAAAGTGTTTTATAGCACTTTAATTGACATCATACAGTGTAACCTGCTCACATGTGTGTGTTATATCTTATCTCAGATATTAACACACAAGCCACAGGATATTTTTTTTAGTATGTGTGGTGAGAGCTACAGGAAGAGAGAAAGAGGCCAGAGCAGATATTTGCTTGTGTCTAAGTTGTTGTCAAACGTACCAGTACTAAAATAAAAAAAGATGTAACGATACCAGTGTTTCTGCAATACCGGTATTACCGAGCACCGACTCGATCCGATACCAGCGCACAGTATGACTGACACACGACTGCTTTGAAATGCTTATTTTGAGCACGTGCTCTGTTACTCCTTACACTGAAATGGAGAATTAATCAAATTAAAAATGTGATATGTCCTAGTGTGATTTATTAAAATGCTAAAGGGTGCAATCTTAGTGTGGAAGAGATGCGTACTTTGAATGAATGCATAAGTCTGACCGCTCATACTCTGGAAACTCCACAGACATATCATTCACAACATATTGTATCAGATGGCAGAGCACTAATCTACTGTGAACCACGCAGCACAAGTAAACTATATATTTATATAATTCATTCGCAGCATTTGCGCTTTAATCTCAACTCAACTTTATTTATATAGCATTTAAAACAACAGAATTGACCAAAGTGATTTTCTCCCATTTTCTTCTCAATTTGGCATGCCCAATTCCCAATGCGCTCTAAGTCCTCGTGGTGGCGTGGTGACTCGCCTCAATCTGTGTGGCGGAGGACGAATCTCAGTTGCCTCCGCGTCTGAGACAGTCAATCTGCGCATCTTATCACGTGGCTTGTTGAGCTTTTTTTCTTTTTTTCTTTTAAGCCATTCTGTAGAGAATATACTTCAAAGTTTAGGGTCATTGTCCTGCTCCATCACCCAGCTTCAGCTGAGCTTCAGCTGGTGCTGAAGTTAGAGCCACCCTGACATTATCATGTAGGATCACTTGATAAACTAGGGAATTCATTTTCCCCTCAATGATGGCAAGCGTTTCTGTCCCCGAAACAGCAAAGCAGACCCAATTCATGATGCTCCCTACACTGTACTTCACCTTTGGGATCATGTTTTCATGTTGGTACGCGGTGCCCTTTTTTACGCCATACATGGTGCTGAGTGTTTTTCCCAAACAATTCAACCTTAGTTTCATCAGTCCACAAAATATTTTCCAGTAGCATTGTGGAGTGTCAAGGTTGTCTTTGGCAAACTTCAGGTGCTGCAATGTTTTTGTTGGAAAGCAGCGGCTTCCTTCGTGGTGTCCTGTCATGGACACCATGCCTGTTTAATGTTTTGCGTATAGTAGACTCATGAACAGAGATGTTAACCAGTTCCAATGATTCCTTCAAGCCTTCAGCTGTCACTTTAGGGTTCTTTTTTACCTCATTGAACGTTCTCTGCTGTGCCCTTAGAGTCATCTTGGGTGGATGGCCACTTCTAGGGAGAGTAGCCACAGTACTAAATCATCTCCATTTATAGACAGTTTGTCTAACTATGGACAGATGAATATATATGCTCTTCGAGATAACAGTTACCCTTTCCAGCAACAGTTCTTGATCGTAGGTCTTCTGAGATATCTTTTTTTGCAAGGCATGGTCCACGTCAGCAAATACTTCTTTTGAATAGCAAACTCAAAATTTTTGAATGCTTTTTATAAGTCAGAGTAGCTCCAACCCACACCTCCAAGTTTACACACTTTTTCCAACCTAAACTGAGAATGTTTGAATGATGTATTCAATATGTACAAGAACAATACAATAATTTGTGTCATTAGTTAAGAGATTGTGTTTGTTTGTTTATTATTGTAACTTAGATGAAGATCAAACCAGATTTTAAGACTAATTTATACCTAAATGCAAGTAATTCCAAAGGGTTCACTTGCTATTGTAATACAGTTGTGACTTCTTGTTTCAACAACAAAATGAATTATTGGAGTTTGAGATCTGCAATTTAGTCTGTAAAGGTAACTATAAGCACTTGTAATTTTACACTTTTTTTCTTAATCTCTTCTTCAGGAGTCGGAGATCGCTGCAGATTGCAATCATGTAAGTGCTTATGCCTTATTGCTGCTGTTGACTCATGTTGATCTGAAGAACCGTAAATGCTAACTAGTTGCAATTCTAGCCAAAGTGTCTCAAATGAAACTAACATTGAAACTTAGCAGTAAAAATCATTCTGAAATTCTGTTTTGAGACTTGAACATTGTAGATGTATATATGTATATTATATATTAGAATTTTATTGGAGATTTAAGAATTTTACAGTTAATTTCTCATTGCTGCAACATGCACTGATTTAATATGAAGAACATTTATAGACAAAATAAGCAATTACATTTGTTTACTGATCAATTTAAACCAATTCATTTTAAATAAATGTAAATTCCTGTCTAATAAAACGTCTTTCATTTTTAGCTGCTGTGGAACTACAAGCTGAATTTGACAACAGATCCAAAGTTTGAGTCAGTTGCTATTGAAGTGTGCAAGAGTACCATCAGTGGGGTGAGTACAGATATGCACTGATCTCTCAGAATTGAGTTTGACCATACTTTGTAATACAGTTAGATAAAAGGAAAACAAATGTTTTAAAGCTTAATGCTACGTCCACATTAATCCAAATAAATTTGAAAACGCTGTTTTCGAAATGCCCTCAGTCCACACTGCCATTTTCAAATGTTTTCCAAAAGTTGTTCGTCCACACCGAAACATCTGAAAATGCAAAAATCCCTTTACTGCACATGTTAAAAAAAAATGTAATAAGTGTGGCCCTACATCATTTCCAAGTACTGTCTCAAACGCAGTTGTCCTCGTGTTCCACCGCCGGACAGCAATTCCGAGTAAACTTCACGAGTTTTGAGATGAATTGATCACATAACTGTCATATGACAACAAATACGTTATCGTTTTCGAGTATCTCAGCTTTCCCTGTCCACACTATGATGCTAAGATGGCATTTTAAATGTACCAACTTTTAAATTGAAATAAAACGTTTTCGAAAAGCACCGTTAATTTTTCGTTGGACAAAGATGCCGTCTCAGTGTGGACAGAAGGCCAAAACGTAGTGAAATGAATGCGTTCCCTTACAAAAAACTGTGAGTTCTGGCAAACTTGCCGCAAATTTGTCACTCATTATTTTCAAATGCAAATGAGCTTCTGATTCGCCGCAAATGTTTGCCAGAAGTTTGCAGCTCTTCGCCGGTAGTGGTGAACCTGCAGCAAACCTTTGGCAACAATGAACAATTTGCCACAAGTTTGCCGCAAAGCTTATTTGCATGTGAAAATGATCAGGGCCGAGTTTGCGGCAAATTTGCCAAACTCATGGTTTTCGTTAGGGTTTCCAAACGAAAACGTGTTCGTGTGGATGTGACTTTTTGTTTTTGTGCAATTCTGTTTAGTGACAGTGGGGGCTCAAAAATGACACAGTTCACCTTTTAAAGTGTCAGACTATACCAAAAAGTCATGATAAAATCATTTTTGACTGTTTTTCTCAGATTAAGGAGTGTGCTGCAGAGGAGCGTGGGAAGGGTTACCTGGTGTCGTGTTTGGTAGATCACCGAAGTAACATCTCAGAGTACCAGTGTAACCAGTACATCACAAAAATGACCAGTATCATCTTCAGCGATTACCGCCTTATCTGCGGATTTATGGACAAGTGCAAGGACGATATCAACAAACTACACTGTGGAAGCGTCAACACGGGCGAGAAGGTAAAATCCAGGTGCACTGTGGGTGCAGTCAGTGTATTAAGACTGAGTGAAGATTTACTGTAAAGAGACATACCGAAAACCTTTTGAATCAGGATGAAACAATACCTTTGAGTATGAGTACAGATGCTTCCTATTTGGTAGTTAGTAATGACTATACATTATTTCTGTGTAGTAATGCTGCAATTTTCAGACACAGTACAGTGCAGCTGATGTGACATGCAGGCTTATAACTGAGCAAGTGGATCGAGTGCACTTCTATAATTGAAATAAACCATTTTGAATGCTTGGTTGTAAGGATGTGTAGAGTTGTAATGTTTTGCGTGGTTTGATGTTGTCGATGAAGCTGAATTGTGACACTGATTTCATTCCATAGTTAATAGCTACTTTCACACAGGAAACCCTTTAAATTGCAGTAAAATTGTTGGATTGCCTTAACTGGTAAATGTATTACATCTGCTATTCACACATGCAAAAGAGCTGTTGTGACATCAATTTGTAAGCGAACCCGGAAGTCTAATTCGCCATGGGTTCCCTCTGGGTTTTCCTGTGGGGTTTCCTTTATAATGGGGTTTTTTAACTTTTTTGAAAGTTAAATAAGGTCCGTGGTAAACGTTACTTGACGATACGTGGACGTTTTGTTCTACAACATAAATTACACACTTTCATACCTCAAATGTGAATTTTGAAGCCGCCGTGTGTTTAAAAAAAAAAAAAAAAGTATCATACGTCCACGTATCATCAAGTAATGTTTACCACAGACCTTATTTTACTCAAGTTCAAAAGCCCCATTATAAAAACCCATAGGGAAATCCAGAGAGAACCCGTGGCGAATACTTTTCCGGGTTTTTGGACTACAAGCTGAACAGCTCTATGGCTTTGCATCTTTTTTTCCATTTTGCTACCATTCACGCATCAGCACCAAAATGCCACTAAACACTGAGATGTAGTTATTTTATTAGTTGAAAAATGTCTTCATCCCCTTAAATGAAGAGAAGTGCTGCAAGGCAGGATTCAAAACCCGGAAGTGTGGAAAAAAGGTCTTCGATTTTCACAGAAATTCATTCGGCTTGTGTTTCGTGAATGAGGCCCATTGTTCATATGTCGTGCAGAATTAGATGTTGGTATGTTACAATTTTTATGAGTATTAGTACCTAAGACTTGTATAATTGTGTATATTACAGTATTATGTACTATATTGAGTATATTACCTTGATCTTGCCATGAAAATAGCCAGTGATGCTGATGTGGCAATAAAATAAATAAATAGTACCTAAGAACAGTATCAGACTTTTACCAAGATCATATCTATGCACCCCTGCTTTGAAACATTTCAAGATTTTAGAATAGGAGCTAGAATAGGGTCAGTCTAGATCCTAGAATATGAGCTATGAGCTATTTGTCCCAAAAAGCTTTTTTGGGACAAATAGCTCATTGTTATAAGAGCTGTCAAGTGATCCAAAGGCAATTGACTGAACTGAAGAACCAGCAAAATTCAGTTGAATTTAATTATATGTATTTAAATAGCACTTTTTACAATGCATGTTGTTTCAAAGCAGCTTTACAAAGAGTAGTACCTTACCTACTCTACATTGAGCAAGCCACAGTGTCAAGGAAAAACTGAGAAAGAAACGTTCTCATGCTGGCACATATTGAAATTTATACAAAACGTTTGCACATTCTCGTTCTCTTTGCCCTTCAGGATATCCACTCTCAGGGCGAAGTGATTGCATGTTTGGAGAAAGGGCTTGTGACTGAAGCCGAGGAGCAGCCGGGTCAATACGCCATTAAAGAGGACTGTAAGAAGGCCATTATGCGCGTTGCTGAACTTTCCTCTGACGATTTCCACTTGGATCGCCACCTGTATTTTGTCTGCCGGGAGGACCGGGAACGCTTCTGTGAAAATGTAAGATGCAAGACTCAAACATGTTTAGTCCTAACAGTCTTGTTTGCTAATTGTTTGCTTCATTCATTTGCTTTTTAGACTCCAGCAGGAGAAGGCAAAGTCTACAAATGTCTCTTCAACCACAAGTTTGAGGAGAGCATGTCTGACAAAGTATGTTTTATTCATAGTGGCATTTTAAGGTGTTGTATGTACCCTTTTTATGAAAATATGTACCTGTCCGTGTCATCTGCAGTGTAAGGATGCTCTTTCCACTCGTCAGAAGCTCATAGCTCAGGACTACAAGGTCAGCTACTCGTTAGCTAAAGCCTGTAAACCAGACCTGCGCAAATACCGCTGTAACATGGATACGGCGATGCCGCGAGCCCGAGAGGCCAAACTGTCATACCTGCTGCTGTGTCTCGAGTCAGCCGTACACCGAGGTAAGTGTGTTGGGAATGATGGATGTGTATTTCCTAAATCATGTTGACTAACAAAAACTCTACCCTCTACAGTTTGATTTTACTTTCACACATTTTCTAGTGTTTTCTAGTTTCAGTATAGTTGGTTTTTATTTTACATATTTAAAAAAAAAAAAAAAAATTATTTTAGAGTAAACTTCTGACTTCAACTGTATCAATGATAACTTCTGCAGTAACGCTATCTATTTGCTTTTGTACATTGATAATGATAAAATTGTGTTTGGACTAGTGGATAACAGCAGTGGATACTGTAACGTTAGTTAACGTTACTTACCTCAAACGATGTGGTGTCTTCAAAATGCCTTGGTGTCTCAGATGCAGCCAGGTGGTTCCAGAGATGCTTTGTCGAAGCAATGGCGCAAAACACATCATTAGAGATCTTTTACGTTATGAGTTCATTATGAAACTGTGGTGGGACAAATAAGACTGTGGCGGGTAATTAATGGGGAGCACTGCACTCTTAGATTTTTCATCATTTCATATTTTCAAAATATCAGCAACTATCGGCACGCTTAATCGGTAAAACCGGTATATCGGTCTACCTCTAATTTCCACCCAAATGCACCATAACGCAGTTTGTGGACAGGAATTTTTCTCCTGCTGTGAGTGATCATAGACTAGTTAACGCAGACCCAACATGTTGAATAGTGACAGAGCTGACTGACAAGTCAAGTAGTTGGTGCAACCTCAAACGTATTCATGCTTTCTGTCACAGGTCAAACGGTGAGTGGCGAGTGTCAGGGAGAGATGTTGGACTATAGGCGGATGCTGATGGAAGATTATTCTCTCAGTCCAGAGATTGTGCTTCATTGTAGAGGGGAGATTGAGGCGCACTGCTCCGGTCTGCACCACAAGGGTCGAACCCTCCACTGCCTCATGAGGGTGTCCCGGGACAAAGGCATATTAGAGGACCACTGCCAGAAAGCTGTGAGTTAAATGTGTAGTTGATGCCATTGTCCATTTGCTTTTTTCTTTCTTTCTTTTTTTTTATTTTTATCAACGTCAAGATTTTAGGTTAAAATATATATGAATGAAAAAGGGGAACTGTATGTGTTTGGTCCTGTGACTCTTTGCCATTTTTATTTTTCACCCTTTTTAGCTTTTTGCCTTTACTAGTTAATTTTAAATAGTCCTGCGGTGTGACTAATTAATTTTCTTTTACAAATATTTAGTACAAATATTAAATTGTGTCTCTCTGCATACAAACAATGATAAAATAATTAGCAAAATGATATTTAAAAAGTTTTGCGTGGCTTACTACATGATATATTTGCTTTCCAAATTATTTTCATGTCTACTACCCAGGTGCACATTAACACACACTCACTTGCTAGAAGGGCTGGGTAGTATATTGGTGTATATAAAAATGATTACATATTTCTTCCTTGTGTTTAGTTTAGCGGTTGACCGATAGTGGATTTTGCAGATGGGGGTGGAAAATCAACCGATAACAGATTAATCGGTTGATAGTTTTTAATAATATTAATGAAAACACTGCACTCAGTGTAAAATAGCGCTGAACTTTATTACAAAATTAATAATAATTATTAAATTCGTAATTAGTCGTAATTATTAAATAATATAAAATAAATAAAAAATCTGTATCCAAACTAAAGACAAAAGTTCAAATAACATAGACACTTCAAATAACAAATGAACTCCAAATAACATAAATGGTTATATACAAAATGAACCAAAGAACCCTCCAAATAACATAATCTGAATTTGTAAATGAAATGGGTGAAAGAAAAAAAATGTAATCATAAAAAAAAACTATTGACAAATATCAACATGGATTTTTGCAGATAAAATATAGTTCCAAAAGTAACTCGGTGCCGATTAATCGCTAAAACTGTAATTAATAAAACCGATATATCGGCTGATCTTTAGTTAATTCAGTGAAAATATTTGGCAAACAATTCTTTTTAACTACATTTTACTTCCTTGCATTTAACATTTTGAATGTAATGGCTTTGAATCAACTGGTTTGTCTGATTTAAAAAAAAAAAAGTAATCAATCACAATTTCAAATAATCGGCATGAGAAATTATACTTTTGGGCTGTATCGCCCAGCTCTACTGGCTAGATAATTTTCATTACATTTTACTCAGATGAGCACACTTGTAGTCATTCACTGCATCTCTGTCCTTCCTGTAATTAATGAACTGAGGTTGATTAATTTAATTCATGAATGCAAGTAGCTCGTTTTCATTCATATTAAATAATGCACTGTCTGTGATGAATGACTGTGATTATAGCTTTCCTATCTGTCTGTGTCCATCAGCTCCAGACACTGATACAGGAAACAGACCCCGGGGCAGACTATCGCATCGACCGCGCTCTCAACGAGGCCTGCGAGTCTGTCATCCAGACCGCATGCAAACACATCCGCAACGGAGACCCCATGTGAGTGCCAATGTGTTTTGAAACAGCCTGTGTTAAATTAGATTCCAAATTGGTATTTGTGCCAGACAGTCGATTATGGAAAAATGAATTCTGCTAATAGCCATTTGTTGTTCCTGGAATATGATTTAAACTGCTATAATGAGAAGCAAATAGTGACTTTATTAAAGAGACCAAGAAATGGCTTGATGGACTCAGTTTTCTTTCCTGTATTGACGTATTTCCTATTGAAAAAGTTGGTGCAGAATAAATTGAAAGGCTTGTCCCTTTTCTTTAAAGTAGCTTTTAGTCTACATAACAGCCATGAACCATTATTTGCTACTTTTGCTTTACTTTACTTTGGTATTTAAAATAATTAAGGGGGAGGGACATTCTCATTCTAGAGAGCATTTGATTGGACAGAAATTTAGATACGCCCCTAAGTGCAAGATGATGTCATCGATATTTTGGTCTGCTTTCTTGGAAGAGAAAGAATGTAAATTTGAAATGGGTTATAACCAAGTTTCAAAAACTTTCCTGGCTGAATTTTTTATTTTGTTTAATACTTTTTCTGAAGAAAGATAAATATAAATGATGATGAAAGCCAAAATTTTAAATGCCATGGATCAGTATTTACGGAGTAATCCTTTGTTGTGATGGGTGGGTCAAAATTATCATTTTCGGCTATGATTTTGGAGCAAACCTGCAGGTCAAAAAGCAGTATCATTATTTTTTTACACAGAGATAAGTAGGTCTGTTACTAAAATCAGTTGACGTCAGCACCCCGTGTTGCATTACATGCCAATCCAAAAATGGGAAATAACACTTTTTGTGTGTTGTCTTCCCAAAGTTGGAGTGAATATAACTCCAGAAGTATTAAAGATATTTAAATATCCTTTTAAATTCTGGTTCAGAACAAACTTTCCTTTTTGTATCAATTTTAAGACCCTGTCTGGTTAAATCCCAGAGATATGGTGCTTTCAGTGTGGCTCAATGTAACAGACATGGACTAGATGCCACAAAACTTCAATTTTGTTTTCATGGAGTGTCATTGGGAAGCTTGCTATATTTGCATTTCATAGCAAGTCCTGTTTTGTCACTCCTGACATTCCTTTAACTCATTGTTTTGAATGTAACAATGCTAACCTGTTTTCACACTGACTAAACCAGTTTTACAGTTAACAATCAAGTACGAGAGCGCTAGGACAGATATATTCACAGCCGCACAAATGCAAATCAGTTCTTTTTAACTGTCTATATCGATGAATCGGTTTGTTTATCGTATCACTTGCAAGTGTTTATGGAAGTCCCTGTGAGGCATTTTACGTTTTACTAAATTTTACTGTATTTAACTACAATTAAAAATTACTTGGCAACAATGACTGTTTGATCCAAATTATTGTTCCTGTTCTTTAAAAAAGACTTTTTATCCATTTCAGAGCAAATACAAAAAGATTTATTGTCAGAATGCTGAACATTTTACATTTTAGGCAAGGGAATGTCATTTATATAGCACATTTCATACACAATGGCAATTCAGGTTTTTTTTATTTTTATTTTTTACTAAAGTTTTGCTGCATTTTACTATTATTTATTCTGGATTCAGATTAAAACGTGTGTGTGTGTGTAGGATTCTGTCTTGTCTTATGGAGCACCTTTACACTGATAAGATGGTTGAAGACTGTGAACACAGACTTTTAGAGTTGCAGTACTTCATCTCTAGAGACTGGAAGTGAGTAACAAACAGTTTCCTTTTTATTAACCGATTCCTTCAATATATAATGTTCATCAAACATCCAATGTCTTTATTTTATACCACACTATTAACTATAACCAACGACCAGAACTAACTTTCAGATACACTACAATTAGACCTATCAAAAGTGGACCCAAAAATTAAAACTCACCCATGTTGTTCACATTCCGTATGCTTTGTATGATCCTCTTTTTTTTTTTTTTTTTTTTTTTTTACTTTTTTTGGTTTGAACACAAAAGGAGAATTTTAAGAATCTTTACACAGCTCTTTTCCATACAACAACAATTCATAGTGTCAAGCTTCAAAAAGCACCATAAAATATATATAATATGGTGTTCTAGAAGTATGGACTACTGTTATGGTGCTTTTTGGGTCTTTTTAGAGCTCGACAGACATGGTCACTATAAACTTTCATTGAATAGTAAAGAGCTGCTTGTACATTCTGTAGAACTTCTCCTTTTGTGTTCCACTGAAGAAAGTAATGTGCTTTGGAATGGCATGAGGGTGAGTAAAGTGAGTTTTCATTTTTAGGTGAACTATCCCTTTTAAGAGAGCCCCTGTTGTCGAAATCACTTTGTTCATATGTTGGTTTGTTGGTACTTAATGTAGTTTGATGTTAGATCAGATATTTTTGCATAGGTCACCTTCAGATATTAGCCCATGTGATGTATAACCTCTGATTCTGGTTGTAGACTGGACCCCATCCTGTATAAAAAGTGTCAGAATGATGCCGCTCGTATCTGTCACACTCACGGCTGGAATGAGACAAGTGAATTCATGCCTCCTGGTGCAGTTTTCTCCTGTCTGTACCGCCACGCTTACCGCACTGAGATGCAAGGACGAAGGGTACGACAATCACTCACTATAAAACATTCAACCAATATAAACACTCTTTTTAAATTAACTGCATTGTGAACTTGGATCAGAAAATGAGATTTTTTTAATTTTTTTAATTTATTTTTTTAAAAGAGTTTAAGGGATTTTACCAGAACTTTGAAGCAACAGTGGCGTTTTGTCTTTGTGGTTCAGAACTTTTGTATTTTTTATTTTTTTTTACATTAATAAATACTATTAACTAACTATAAGATTTTACAGAGGATTTTAATTTAAATATGTTATAGGAGCAATAAGTGACATTCAACAAAGCTTATCTAAGTGTTCCTAAATGTAACCACAGAGTTCGTTGGAAAGTTCGGAAGACAGTTTGGAAGTAAGTATCCTATGGGCTAATGCTTAAAGGGTGAATCTCATGAAGCCTGTAAAGAACATGTCGGGTCATATTCACCCCAAAGTCAAATTAAAAAAACATGTATCATATTTTGCAAGAAAATATATCTATTTTTAGTGTAAAGTATTTATACATCATGTTGACATTTTCATGACAGCGGTGCACGTTCCACCCACTCCCCCAAATGTCATTACTGTAATGCAATTAAATCTCATTCTCTTCACCGTAATGCAGAAAATATATTTAAATTGTAAATTATTTTTGTCATGTTCGCATTTTTCATGTCAATTTAGCACATTTCTGCCCCAAGTCTAATTACTGTAATAGTAATGAATATCATTTCATTACTGTAATGCAGTTACATCTCATTTTTATTATTGCAATGCAAAAAATTTATTTAAATTGCAAAAAATCTATTGAAATGGCAAAGTATTTATAATTCATGTTGACATTTTTCCATGAAAATTAAGTACATGATCCCACCAAATCTAATTTCTGTAATGCAGTTAAATCTCATACTCAATAATGTAATGCAGAACAATCAATTATTTACATTTAGTGATGTCAGTCAATTAAAATGTTTAATTGCGATTAATTGCGGATTTTGTTTTGTAGTTAATCACGATTAATCGCACATTTTGAATGTGCTGAAATTTGAAACTATATATACTTTTCCTGTCATAATGCGTTTATTTTCATCTTAGGAAAAAACACAACAATATTTAGCAATATAATGCTTTACTAACATTTTCCAAACAAAGCCTTTCACAGTATAAAGATAGAAATAAACTAAAATAGCACCACATCAAGTAATATTAAACATTTCCCAAAGTCTAACTGGGTGGTAGACAAATTGAACGAACTAGTCCCCATAGGTTGCATTTTCATTGCAATAGCTATTAAATCTCTAACTCAGATCTTCTGCAATCTGCCTGTAGACTGTGGCTTTCTGCTTTTCTACAGCAATCGTGAAGCTGCGTTCATGATTTGTGCCAGGGTGTCAGCACCACTTTGAACTCTACATGCTTGCGCTTGCAGACAAAAATTTCTCATTCTGCATTTTGGTGATAGTTGAAGACTTGACGTGCTTCTGTCGTAATTTAAAATGCACCTTACATAACCTGAAAAATACTTTATTTCTATCACAAGTCCCATCTGGGCTTGTTTTGTACATCAAATAGCATTAAGAAGTCCTTTCCCCATAGTTTTTATCATGGAAGAGCTGTTGTGTGTGCGCAGAGATTCTTTTATTTACTTTTATTTACTGAGATAAGAACCGTCTGTCACAGGCGAGAGCATAACTGTAAAATAGCGTGTTACGAAAGTACTGGCCATAGAATGTCTATGGAACTGCCGTGTTATGATATTTTATGCTAAGCTTGTAGGCTCAACTTGGTAGAAAGGCTTTGGTGTGTATGTGTTGTGAAGTGTGTGTCAGTGTAATGACTCTGGGAGGACACATTACAAAGGTTATGCTGGTTTATGTTGTATTAACGGTACATGCGTTAATAGCGATTAAGAACAATGAATGCGTTTAAATTTTTTTAATTAATTGCATGCGTTCATTCTGACAGCTCTCTTTAAATTGTAACTGTACATCATGTTGACATTTTATTGTACATAAATTGTATTTGTACAACAAATAAAATGTGCTAATTTTTCATGAATACAATATCATGATTTTAAAAAATGGCCCTAATACATGCTTCATTTTCTTATGCAAAATACACTGCCTGGCCAAAAAAAAGTCACCCTTTGGATTTAAATAAGCAGATACTTAAGAGCCTATGATTGGATCATTATTGCAGTGATTAATATGTTTTAGCTGGCAACAATTCTTTTAACCATAACTGATGCAGTGTGTATCTTCTCATTTCTTAAACAACCATGTCGGAAGACGTATCCCGTGGTCATGGAAAAGATGTTACTGTGTTTCAGAAGGGGCAAACTATCTCAAGCAAAGAAAACAACTAGGTAGATTGCTGAAATCACTGGAATTGATGCACCCGTCATGCATAGTGCCCACTGTACAAGTCTCTTGAGGCAGTGTTATGATCTGGGGTTGATTCAATTGGTCAGGTCTAGGCTCAGCAATGTTATGCGGCAATAAAATGAAGTCAGCTGACTACCTGAATGTACTGAATGACCAGGGTATCCCATCAGTGGATTTTTTCTTCGCTGGCGGCACGGGCATATTCCAGGATGACAACGCCAAGGTTCATCGAGCTCAATTTGTGAAAGAGTGATTCAAGGAGCATGAGGAATCATTTTCACACATGAATTGGCCACCACAGAGTCCTGACCTTAACCCCATTGAAAGTCTTTGGAATGTGCTGGAGAAGACTTTACGGAGTGGTTCGACTCTCCCGTCATCAATACAAGAGCTCGGACAAAAATGAATGCACCTCTGGATGGAAATCAATGTTGTGATGTTGCATAAGGTTGTTGAAACAATGCCATGACGAATGCGTGCTGTAATCAAAGCTAAAGGCGGTCCAATGAAATATTAGAGTATGCAAGATTTTTTTTTTGACCAGTCAGTCTATAAAATGTAAATTCTTGACAGGTTTCATGCGATTCACCCTAAGAGAGAACTTGCATGCCATGAGCAAATTATGAAGGAAAATGAAGGTCTTTTTTTTCCCCTTTACAAAAACTAAAAATCATGTTAATTCATGTCTTGGGCTGTAATTGTAGTGATTGATGGGAAATTACTCATGATATGGGTCTTTGGGAATAATTTTGCAGGCTAATTTACATATCAGCATTCTTATACTTTAGGGTAATTGGATCAACGTTCATGACTCCAATCAAACACATACACACAGAATGTTATTTATAGTAGATTAGCTGTTCATAGAGAGACGTAGAACTGTGTTTGTGTTTGATTGTATGAGTCTGTTTGCATATTTAATATGTATGTGTAGAAATATGTGCTAATGCATTGGAGTGAATCTATAGTTATCTCGGGACTGCAAAGCAGAAGTTCAGAGGATTCTTCACCAGAGGGCGCTGGATGTCAAACTGGATCCAGAATTGCAGCAGCGTTGCATGACAGACCTCGGAAAGTGGTGCAGTGAGAAGACTGAATCTGGACAGGTCAGTATAACAATATAGCTGGCTGTTTCTTCTTTTATGGGCACTATTGGCCCTGTGGTCTTTTAGAAAATAAACTCTTTTAAAACACACTTTATACACTCACAATAGTTTATTTTAACTACAACAGTGCATATACATGCAGCAAAGGAGAATTGTCATTTTTATAATTTTCTGATCCAGCAATTTCCATCACATCTCAAATGGTGTATTTTGTTTGATGACAACATTCTGTGGTGGAAAGGACATTTGAAACATTTTTCTGAAATACAATGGGCTACTCATTTGTCTTGCGAGGGCCAATTTCATAGCTAGCATTTTATGCATCCTAAATACACACAATTAAATAATATTTATACACCTTTTGCATAATTTGACAAAATTACAGCTTGACTGTAAATGACACTCATTAAAAATACTCTGCTCAGTGAAATTTGCCTTGATTTTTCTTTTTCTTCACACATGTTTCATATTGACATGTTGTCTCCTTGGTAACCAAGTCTACTGATAACATTTTATTAGTGGCAAAGTTGTTGGTTGTTGTGGAAATGAAGCCACAACTGAGGGAAAGATGTAATTTGTATAAAAATGTATTTCCTTTTTACAATTTAATTTATTTAGATGATCATATGTTTAAAAATAATTCACATCTTTATGAAGTTGCTTCATATTTTTACGATTAAACGTTTGGGGGACAAAGGTAAAACAATAAAATCTTTACATAAGACATGAAAAGTAGCAAAAGGAAATGAAGTTTCCAGAAAAAATTTTAAATCTGTTAGTTTGAATAAAAATCAAGAACTGAAACATAAGTCACATTCAATTAATGTGATGCATTTCTACATTTATATGTTATGCGTGTGTTAGGAATTGGAGTGCTTGCAGGATCATTTGGAGGATCTGGTTTCTAACTGCAGGGATGTGGTGGGAAATCTCACAGAATTGGAGTCCGAGGTACAAAATAAATATGCCTGTGTGTCATTTTACTGCTGTTTTGCTGTGAAGTTAAAAAGCCTCAGTGTTGAGTCATTCACTATATTTAGTCTATTGTTCTGCTCTGGATGCAAAATGTCTGGGCGTATTTTGGTGTTTATTGTGTGTGCTATCTTCCAGGACATTCAGATCGAGGCGCTGTTGATTCGAGCCTGTGAGCCCGTCATCCAGCCCTACTGTCACGTATGTCATTACTAGAATCATGACAAAGGGATAGTTCACCCAAAAATGAAGATTCAGTCATTGTTCACTCACCACTGTGTTGTTATAACCTTCTTTCATTTTCTTAACACAAAGGGAGAAATTGTGAAAATGTTTTGTTTATGGTGCTCACCTCTTCAAGCTTCAAAAGGACACAAAAGTGTAATTCGGAAGTCTAGTAAATTATTCCATGAGACTCATGATTGTTATGAAAGCATTTGATAAGGTTTGTTGAGAAACAAATTGAAATCTAATGTATTATTCAGAGAAACTGTGGACCGACCATTGATCTCCTTGTGCGCGTTCATGATAGGGCACGAGAGCAACAGTTCACGCAGCCCCCTCGTGACATTGGGGTGTTCAAGCAAAAAACTCGTTTATCTAAAAACAGGTCCTCCACAGCGTTAGTGACAACAGAACACAATACAGCTGCACGCAAAACAGAGAACAGAACTAATTAAACATGCCTGAAGAGTTTGTAGTTGAAGAATTGATGCATTTCTATGCCCAGCCTTATTTATTTTTTTTAAGTTTTTGAACCAGTGCCAGTTCAAAGTTACACGCACTATGCCGAAAATAGAAAACAAGCGATCGATAGGATGTACCGTCACTCGTCATGGCTGGTTAGGACAAAAACTCTGATTACCATGGAAAATATGCCTTTTATCGCATTTCGTTAGCCGTCAGGTTAGGACACAGAGGCCTGTAGCCTCCTATGTTCTGTTTGATTTCAGAGTACTCCTTTTAAAAAAAAATATAAGCCTGGGCATAGAAATGCATGAATTATTTTGTGTGCAGCTGTGTTGTGTTCTTTTGTCACTATCACTGCAGAGGACCTGTTTTTAGATAAAATGAGTTTTCGCTTTAATGCTTCAATGTTGCGAGATTAACGGTCAGTGAACATTTTCACAAAATAATACAATCGATTTGGCTTTTTTCTCACCAAACCTTAATGTATGCTTTCATAACAATCATGAGTCTCATAGAATAATTTATTAGACTCTGAATTATACTTTTATGTTCTTTTGAAGCTTGAAGAGGTAGTCACTATAAACTGCCATTGTATGACATTACTGAGAACAAAATGTTTTCACAATTTCTCCCTTTGTGTTTAGAAAAAGAAAGTCATGTAGGGTTATAACAACACAGGGGTGAGTAAACAATGACTGAATTTTCATTTCTGGGTGAACTACTCCTTTAACTTTTTAGCCCACCATCGAGAGTGGCCTGGGTGTTAATTTCATACCCTGTATAAATAGCCTATACAGTCATGTTCTTGGTCAAGGTATTTCTTCATTTTTACACTTTCTTCTCTTTTCATTGTTCCTCCCTCTCTGGTAGGAGGTGGCTGATAATCAGATAGACACAGGGGATCTGATGGAGTGTCTCGTTGCCAATAAGCACCAGAAGGAAATGAATGAGAAATGTGCTGTCGGAGTTACACACTTCCAGCTGGTATGTCTGACAATCACATGCTCAGTCTGCTTTTTTATCTTTTTTCTTTTTGACTCAACCATCCATTTCTCCTCATCTTCAGATCCAGATGAAGGACTTCCGCTTCTCGTACAAGTTCAAGATGGCATGCAAAGAGGACGTGCTGAAACTGTGCCCAAACATCAAGAAGAAGTGCGAGCTGGGTTATGTTCATTAATCTGTCAAAATGAATGGTGTTTTAAGTGTCATAAAATATTTTTGTGGGGATGTGTAGGTTGTTTTTACCGGAGTGAGGCAAGTTCTGAATACCTCTTAAGTTTCATTTAATGATGGAAGTTACACGTTTACATTTGCAATACAGTTTCTATAGTAAGTTTAAAAATAAGAAAAGTTTACCAAAGTGGTTAACAGTTTAAAATTACAGGAAGAATACGTGAATTCTAACTCAGAGACTTATTAACACAGTTTTCTTTGCTCAGGCTCAAAAGCCACAGTAAAAAGGTTGGTTTTATGACAAGTCTCAATGCTGGTACTGGTAAAAATGTTTCAACGCTGATGTACTTGTCTGAAAGTAAGCTTTATCTATGTTATGTCTTCTAGTGGTGATGTAAAGTGTTTTTGTAAGGTTTTGCTGGTTTGTTTGCTCTCAGGGTGGATGTGGTGATCTGTCTGAGCACTACAGTGAGGAACGACACACTACAGGAAGTGAAAGATCAGCGAGTCTCCATGAAGTGCCGAAAACAGCTCAGAGTTGAGGAACTGGAGATGGTCAGTACATTCATGTCTTAAACTTAGTACATTTAAGTTTTCCCTTGAACATTTTATTTCATTTCAGGTAAAGTTCACCCCAAAATTGAAAATTGTCATGCTCATTTTTTTCCATACCTGTACGATTTTGTTTCTTCTAGGTAACACAAAAAGTTATTTTTCAGAATATCCCAGGTGCTCGTTCACATACAATGATAGTGAGTGGGGACTGGGACTGTCGAGTAGGGTTGAAACGATTAGTCGACTTTATTGACAACATCAACAATAAATAACTGCAAACTCCGAAACTGGCATTTCTCTGTGCGGTCAGCGCCTCTTCTATTAGTTGCCCGAAGTGCCCTGATCTAAGGGGGAGAGATTGAAACTGGACCTGGCTGAGGCATACTCTGTCGTGGGAATCCCTTGAGCGTGCGCTTGCTGCAGCTAGATTATAACGTGATGGCTCATGACTTATTAAATCATAATAAATGTCACTGTGCATTTCTTAACGTGAAGAAAATTGGCAATATGCAGCTCTATTAATAAGAGAGAGTTTGTTTTTTTGTGAGTTAAAGATGGATTGAAGTGAACAGAAAGGAGAGTGAGTGTAGTCTTCGCCCCATTATACACTGCAACAAAATACATTTTTGATTTGTTTTTGTTTTGGCCTGTTTTCCAATATAAATATCTAAAACTCCTTTAAAACAACGTACGTTTACTTCAGCGCTATACTGCAGAAGAAAAAATTGTTATCTGAGAATGTTGAATATAATATTAAAAATACAAATATTTTAAAATATCTAAAAGAGAACTACATATCTACGCAGAAGTATAACAAAGTGAAAAAATACACTTATATACAAAATACACTTATATGTACATACATATATTCTCTTAAAGCAAATCTAAATATCTTATATGTTGCTTCTCAAGTAAATCTTACTTATCTTGTTTTAAGGATTTTTAGATATTTGTAAATGGAAAACGAGACAAAAACACTTGATAACAATAGGATTTTTTACAGTGAATTCTTTACTAAATTGTATTCAAATTAATTCAGTGAACATCATTTAGAGGTATTTTTAAAAGATGATTTTGTCCTCTTTATTGTTAGTAAGCAAGTTTAATACAACATTTTAATTCAGGGTACAAGCTGAATAATCGGTTAAGAGCTAATGATTAATCATTGCAATAATTGACTAATAGTCGTTCGAATAATCATTAGATTAATCGATTATCAAAATAATTGTTAGTTGCAGTCCTTCTGTCGAGCTCCTAAAATGTCAAAAAGCACCTTAAATTTAGTTCATATGACTTGTGCACTATAAGTCAAGTCTTCTGAAGCCATGCAATAGCTTTTTTTTTTGTATTTATTTATTTTTTTTTTACCTGCTTTCTTAAATACTCTGGTCAATGGCTGCATCTAGCGATCTGATAGTTCTGAGTAACAACTGCACATTCAGGGATTAAGTCATATCAGACCGTTCATTCTGGTATTGCGAGTCATCTTTCATTCTTTTCTTATCAACCTGCGATCTTTACAAGCGAATAAAAAAAAATTCAACTCATATCAATGTTTCATGTCCATTTATTTCTTTATTTGGCAAGTAGTCTTGTAATAAGCTGGATAAAAAGCAGTCAGACAGTCATTTTCACACAAAAAAACACCAACAGAACTCTGACGCAAACCGGTGGAATTCAGCTGTGCAGCAGTTTTCTTTCTTCTCACATAATTGCAGAATTTCAACATTAATATTTTTTTTTTATTTCCATTCATTTATTTATACAAGACCCCTTCGCTTCGTGTGTACATGATCCCGTACAAAATTTGACGTTATTCTTGATAATTTTCCCACCATTGAAGCTTTCAAATATAATTTGTGCTTGTATTCATTCAAATAGTGACGCCCATAAAGTTAAACATCATTGATTCATACATGTCTCATATCATCATTGATATCAAATGTAATGCACCATATTAAAATGTACTCAAACCAAATGATGTCAACGACATTTTCATTTGTGGGGGGAACTGTTACTTTATCTATACTGTACCTATTTGACTGTTTCCTGCTGTATTGTAATTTTACATTTTATAGCGCACAGTAGTTTAATGCACTATTCCAGTCTGTCTTAGAACAATATACAAAATGTATTTTAAATGTAAAAGTGTGCATATTTAAAATCTAGATCTATTTTATTAAACAGATGTATTATTTTGTTTAAAGAAATAATTCTCCCAAAAATGACAATTCTCTCATTTGCTCATTTATGACTTTCTTCTGCAGAACACAAATGAAGATTTTTAGAAGAATATCTAAGTTCTGTAGGTCCATACAATGCAAGTGAATTTTGAAGCTCCAAAAATCACAAAGGCAGCATGAAAGTAATCCATATGACTCCAGTGGTTAAATCCATGTCTTCAGAAGTGATATGATAGGTGTGGGTGAGAAACAACTCCATATTTAAGTCCTTTTTTACTATCATCTCTACTTTCATATTCTTCTTCTTCTTTTTTTATTTTTATTTCTCCCAATTTGGAATGCCCAATTCCCAATGTGCTTTTAAGTCCTTGTGGTCACATAGTGGTTCGCCTCAGTCCGGGTGGCAGAGAATGAATCCCAGCTGCCTCCGCATCTGAGATCGTCAACCCGTACGTCTTATCATGTGGCTTGTTGAGCGCGTTGCCATGGAGACATAGCACGTGTGGAGGCTTCATGCCATCCACCGCGGCATCCACGCTCAACTCCCCAAGCGCCCCACCGAGAACAAACCACATTATAGCGACCATGAGGAGGTTACCCCACGTGACTCTACCCTCCCTAGCAACCGGGCCAATTAGGTTGCTTAGGAGAGCTGGCTGGAGTCACTCATCATGCACTGGGATTCGAACTAGTGAACTCCAGGGGTGGTAGCCAGCGTATTTTACCACTGAGCTACCCAGACCCCCTTCTTCTTTTGTTTTTGATGATTGCCACCTACTGGGCAGGTAGGAGAATTTATAGTAAAAAGGGACTTAAATATTGATCTGTTTCTTCTATCATATTACTTTTGAAGACCTGTATTTAACCACTGGAGTCATATGGATTACTTTTATGCTGCCTTTATGTCCTTTGGGAGCTTCACATTTTTGGTACCCATTCACACTGTGAGGACCTGAAAGACCTACAGAGCTGAGATATTCTTCAAACAAATCTTTGTGTTCAGTAGAACAAAGAAAGTCATACACATCTGAGATGGCATGAGGGTGAGTAAATGATGAGAGAATTGTTATTTTTGAGTGAGCTATCCCTCTAATGCTGTAGTATACTGCACTATGTTAAGTATTATTTCATAGAAAACTGAGTTATGTGATTGTTGTGTGTCTTACAGTCTGAAGACATTCGTCTAGAGCCGGATCTGTATGAGAGCTGTCGACAGGACATCAAACAGCACTGTCAGAATGTGGTGTTTGGAAACGCTCAGGTAAAGCCATCACACCTCCCGCAATATTCCTGTCAATTAGGAATGTCTAAAGAAGTGATACCGAGATGATACCACAATTGAAACAATTTAAGGATACCGGTGTTCCTTATTCAAATAATGTCGTTGAAGTCTCCATGAACTGTTGTAAAGATAATTTACAGAAATTGCTGGAAAATGGGTAGCATTTGTGATTTCCTTCCATCCAAAAATTAAGTACCTACTATTTCATAATATATACCAAAATCAACATGAAGATCACTATTGAAAAGAATTTAACATGAAACCATGTTTGCAACCCATTTCACTTCAGTAATGTGACATATATCTGAGTGAATCGGGGTATACGATGAGAAAGAAATGGAACTGGCAATTTTATAATTCAGACACATGGCGCTAGAGAGCACAATTCCATAGTTTACCTTTCAACTACAATATATCAAAACAACTAATCTGTGGTGTTTGTGTCTGTTCAGGTGATCGAGTGTTTGAAAGAGAATAAGAAGCAGTTGACTCAGCACTGTCAACAGAAGCTTTTCAGACTGCAGGAGACTGAGATGATGGATCCAGAGCTGGACTTCCAGCTCATGAGAGTCTGCAAGCAGATGATCAGGGTGTGTTTGTGGGCAACACGATGACAAACACACACAACCAGAGAGCTAACACATCACAGCTAGTTTACTTCCGAAACCTCATAAATTACATTCCAAAAGCCTCTAAAATATAATAATTGAGAGAAATATAGTTTGATTAATGTGTAGAAACTGTTAAAGAACATGAATTTGTGTTTGGTCGCTTTTTAATGTGTCTTTTATTGTGTGTCTACAGCGTTTCTGCACTGAGACGGATGCAAAGAACATGTTGCAGTGCCTCAAACAAAACAAGAACAGTGAGTTGATGGACCCGAAATGCAAACAAATGATCACCAAGAGACAGATCACCCAGAACACAGGTACAAAAACATTCACACACAGTCGCTCTCCTCACATCATTCACATGTTCATCTCGGTAGTGAGCCATTGATAAGATTTTCTCCTGGTCACAATGGACATAAATTGATTGGTTACAGTGGTCGACAGTTGGCTATTCGATTGATGAGGTCAGCTAGTGTTTCTATATATCTGTATCCAACTTATTTTGCAATGCGGAAGTAAGCAGCGGCTGCATTTCCGGCAAATGTGACAAAGTTCCACTCTCATTGTCTGCAATGTAAATAAATAGCAGGATAATAATACCAGAATTTAGTGATATAAGTTTATAAACTATGACAACCACAGGATGTACAGCAGAATGATGTCCTAATGTCAGATAATTTTCTAACTTCAGCATTTATAGTAAAAAAGTAAATCATTCACTTGTTGCTGTGTGTTGTATTGAAAAGATGGTAATAAAATCTGCTTCTTACTTTACCGAGATCGTGACGATACAGTGTTTCTTGTCTCCATGTAAACCTCCAGTCATACGTACCTGAATAACCTCTGATGATACCTTTATTTATTTCCAAAGGCGATGTTTCATAAGCCATGCTGAATGCGTGATCTGTGTGTCTGTTTACTATACACCACTAAGAAAAAGAGAATGCTCTCTGACAAGCACGGAGAGTAAAATGTGTTTATTAATTTGCCAAGATGAAGCAAGATGCAGTTTTGGTGCAAAGAAAGTTGAAGCAGCATTTGCCCTGCGGCTTTCTGCTCTCCGCTGGTTGTGTAAAGTTTGTGGAGGTGTGTCAGACGGCGCGGAAGACTGTCCGTATCAGCGCCTGATCTCTCATTAATTCTGCCTGTGCAACAGTGTGATAAAACAATGGCAAAATGTGATAAATGGTAAAAGTATATGTGCTCAAAACCAGTGAGTTTAGGAAAATCTTAATTAATAATAATAATATGACGACATATATTGCCAGCCTGTAATATAATGCAGCATGATGTTTTTGTATCGCTAAAATAGCCGGAAGTGGCTTATACCGAAAGTGGTCCACATTCTAGTTGATAATGGCGGTGCCCTAGTTTCGCTGAAAAATAAGTTGGATATGAAAAGTTGAAGCCAAATTTTGAGCTTCATTTTGACTGATTAGTTGACTAGTTGTTCAGGCAACCCACTGACTAGTCGTTTTGAATGTTTTTGAATGTATGTAATCTTGTACATCCCTAAAAGAAACACTCTGTCTTGTTCCGTTCTAGATTATCGCCTAAATCCGGTGCTGAGGAAGGCTTGCAAGGCCGACATCCCCAAGTTCTGCCAGAACATTCTGAACAAAGCCAAAGATGACAATGAGCTGGAGGGACAGGTCATCTCTTGTCTCAAACTCAAATACGCAGACCAGGTCTGAAGTCTTCCATAGACATCCATACGATATCGTAACGTGCTAGCTTTCGGCATTGTTTGGTCAAAGTACTGTTACTCATGACGAAGAGTCTGTGTTTGTGTCTGTAGCGTCTTTCTCCGGACTGTGAGGATCAGATCCGCGTGATTTTACAGGAATCTGCGCTAGACTACAGACTTGACCCGCAGTTGCAATTACAGTGCAGTGAAGAGGTAACATTCACCATCTGACAGTCTTCTTCAGATATACGGAGTTCTTTCAGTTTGAGTTGATAAATGTGAGGATTGTTTCGTCTTTCTTAGATCCCGCGGCTCTGTGCGGAGGAAGTTGCGGCGCAGGAGCAAACGGGTCAGGTGGAGGAGTGTTTGAAAGTCAACCTGCTGAAGATAAGCCATGAGGGATGCAAAAAGGTAAGACCTTTAGCAAGATTAGCAGGGTAGTTGCGTGCCCGAGACCGAGTGACCGAACCCTACCCGACCCAAACGTTACCTTCAGATTTTAAGCCTGAACCCAACCCGAAATTGCTCACTGTCTTTATAAATTCTTTTCCATGCAAGTATTGTTGCAACAGGCTGTATTTTATGTAAGCTTGGTAGGCAACATTCGTAACCATATTGTTAGAGTAAACATACACAGTTTTAACAAAGCACTGCAATACTTGATACTGTTTATCAAGCTGCCAAACTTTGCTTGGTGCAAAACAATCTGGAAGCATGTGTAACAATGTAACAGTCACAAGAAGTCCTTTGCAGCCTGAACTTCTTTACAATGTCCAGTCTTTGCGACACCTGTGCTAAAAACAAGCTAGACACAGCGCAACGAATGAAACCGAACACAGGTGTCTCGACATGCATTTTTGAAATGTGAAGTTCTTTTTAACTTGGTGTAAAAATGTGGCAGAAACAGCGAGGTGGGTGCAACAGTAGAAGACGTCTGCCCAGCACATTAAGTATATTTAGTAAAAACAGTGCAGACGCACGCAAAAACATGTTCGGTGTGAACAGCCCCCAACTCGTTCATTTTCGCATGTGTTTGTGAGTTGAGAGCACGTGTGCGGAGCAAGTTAGGTAGGCCTGTTAAAGTCACACTTGAAAAACTGACCCGAAACCGACCCGATACCCGGCAGTTTCTCGGGTCTGGGTCGGGTTGCAGACCTCTACTTCTTCATAGTGTCGAGTCATTGTGACACCTTCACTAAAAAAAAACTAGACGCAACGAATGAAACCGAACGCAGGTGTCTTGAGATGCGTTTTAAAAAATGCCAGTTCTTTTTAACTTTGCACAGCGTCTAAAAATTGTGTCTGTCCTGCACGAGATGCTGAAAAAACAGTGAGAAGCAGCACAACGGTCAAAGTGATCCTCATAGAAAAACAACTGAAAAACACTGTGTCTGTGATTTAGAGCAGGCAAAGTGTCTGGCAAACTAGTCAGTCCACTGGTGGCCATCTTTGGAACGTGCTCGGGCAGCTATTTTTCAGTGTAAACAAGCAGCATACAAGTGCAGCTCCTATTTACTTGGATGGGGAAAGACTGAAATCTCCAAAATGGTTGGTCAAGAGTACGATCAAAGAACATATTTCAAATCAGCAGTAAAATCTGACAACACTGGAATCATAAATTTTGCTTGAGTGGTGGTGCCATAGTGGGCTAAAGCACATAACTGGTAATCACAAGGTTGCAGGTTCGATCCCCACAGCCACCACCATTGTGTCCTTGAGCAAGGCACTTAACTCCAGGTTGCTCCAGGGGGATTGTCCCTGTAATAAGGGCACTGTAAGTCGCTTTGGATAAAAGCGTCTGCCAAATGCATAAATGTAAATGTACCTCAGTTTACGCTAAAAAACACAGTTTTCCTGGTTTGTATAGCTAATGCACATGCGTGTTCTCGAGTTGATTAACTTGTAGAAAGGAGTAGTTTCTACATCCGTTGACTGTTGGGTGTTCCAATTTCTCTCATTCATTAGAAATAGATCAATAGAAGTGGCTCCTCTCTGCTAAATAGTCTCTGGAACAGGCAAGCAAAATAAATTACCTTTAAATGAAAATAATATTATATGTTAAATAAATGTAGCCTGTATTATATTAAATATATATTATTATATTTAAATATGTATAATATTTTATTCATTAACTACCAACCTGACCCAAATCTGAAGTTACATTTGAAATAAAAGAAAAATTATTTAGTAAAAAAAAAATTTGATAATTATATATTGAATATTTATAATAAAAATAATAGATTTTTTTCATGAATTACAAACCAGAACCTGACCCTGAGCCTGATGGGAACAGATAAACCGCCGGGTTTTGGGCCGGGGTCGTGTCATGTTTGGGTTTGAATACAGACTTCTAGTATCCAATGGTGCATCCCATATTACTGGTTAGAGGGTTCTCTTTCTTTTTGTTTTCGCCTAGCCAAAATTTTGACTATCATTACAAAGTCTGGTCCACTTTTCTGCTTATTCTGACTAAGAATCACCCATTTACACCGTGTCCTAATCAGACGTGATGCGATTAAGAGACATGCAATAAAATTTATTTCATGTGAATCAGAGTATTTGTCCCAACCAGCCGTAACTGTGATGAGCAACAGGACATTGTCCATCTCTTGTTTTCTATTTACGCGCGTTGCAGTGATCCAAAATCCCTCTCCTCATAACTGCACATTAAACATCAAATATGTACTGATTGGCTGCTATTTGCTGCGCTGTGCAACATTATCGCATTCAGTGTGGGCAAATAAATTGCTTGTCACTGGAATCTCATTGCATCGCATCTGCTTAGGACATGGTGTTTGACAGAAGGATCTAACTGACACATAAAGTGACCAACCATAGTTCATATATTTATTAACCTACTCCAACAGTCAAAAGTTTGAAAACACTTGACTGAAATGTTTCTCATAGCTTAATCAAATAGTGCTGCAGCGGCCTCCACAAAAGGTCTGTCCAAAAGTATTAAGTAGCTATTATTTCATGTACATGACTCAAAAAACAAAGGACATGCCATTTACAGCTAATGGCCTCAAACAAAATGCTTAGTTATCTTTCAAAGATTCAATGCTGTGAACTTTTGAATCCAGCAGCTAGTTCTTCCTTAGAAGTGCTACCTAAATTGTATAGTTTGTGATAGTGGAGTGATATAAGCCTGTGCATCCTGACTAGAAGTCATCCAATAAGATTGGAACTGGCAGATTTTTACCAGCATTTGCTAGTTTTATGTGCAAAATGCATTAGATGCTCTGTAAACGATCTATGGCTGGACTATCTGACTCTGAGACTAACTTTCTATAACTAGTGTAAGTGCAGTAACGGGAGTCTTTGTATAAATTAGATTCAGCTTTGTTAAATAGTTCTTTGTTCCCCGCTGTAGGAGGTGCTGAACATTCTGAAGGAGAGTAAGGCAGATATCTTTGTGGATCCAGTCCTACACACAGCTTGCGCTCTGGACATTAAACACCAGTGTGCCGCAATCCCACCTGGCCGAGGAAGACGTAAGTATTTTTTTAAATGAACAGATGATTTTACGCTGCTTAACAGCTTATAGATACTGATTTCTATATTCTGTATTTGTACAGAGATGTCATGTCTAATGGAAGCTCTCCAGGATAAGCGTGTGAGATTACAGCCTGAGTGTAAGAAGAGATTACAGGACCGCATTGACATGTGGAGTTACGCAGCCAGGGTGAATAAAGCACGAATATACACGAACCCACCAAAACTCAACCTCTCTTCCATCCTCTTCTATCTTTGTTTTTTTAAAACCATATACAAGTACCGCTAATGATGACACTTTTTAGATATCGATACAAAATGTCAGTTATGTTGTGTTATTGAAGTACAGACTTTATTCCAAGACATAGTAAGATGCCTACCTAAACAGTGTTTTATGGCATTATAATGGCAGCAGAATAGCATCTCAGAATGCACAACATGTCAAACCTTGAAGCGAATGGGCTAAAACAGCAGAAGACCACGTCGGGTTCCACTTCTGTCAGCCAAGAACAGAAAACTGAGGCTGCAGTGGGCCTACCATTTGTGTATCTCAACAGAAAACAAAATTAATCAGACCAGGTGATGTTTTTTTCAGTTTTGGTGAGCCTGTGCCAACTACAGCCTCAGCTTTCTGTTCTTGGCTGACAGAAGTGGAACCCGACGTGGTCTTCTGCTGTTGTAGCCCAACCGCATCAAGGTTCGACATGTGCATACTGAGATGTTGTTCTGCTCACTACAGTTGTACAGAGTGGTTCTCATATTTACCATAGCCTTTCTGTCAGCTCTAACCAGTCTGGCCATTCTCCGTTGACCTCTCTCATCAACAAGGCATTTTCGTCTGCAGAACTGCCGCTCACTGGATGATTTTTGTTTTTGGCACCATTCTGAATAAACTCTAGAGACTGTTGTGTGTGAAAATCCCAGGAGATCAGCAGTTACAGACACACTAAAACCAGCACGTATAAGCATTTTTCGAGTGCCAATATCGCTACTAATGCATTTTTAACACAATCTTTCTTGATGTGTCTGCGGTTTGTCTTTCCTCTATAGGTAGCACCAGCAGAAGGTTTCTCTGACCTGGCCGGGCAGGTTTTTTCGTCTCCTGCCAAGAACTACATTCTGAGCATGCTGGCGATGAGCATTTTGCTGCTCTTCGTCATGGGTCTGCTGTGCGGTCGCATCACCAAGCGCGTGACGCAGGAGTTGAAGAATAGGTAGACGGGGTGGTGGGGCAGGGCTAGTGCGTTTCTGCTCCCCCTTTGGGGCAAAACGCCCAGCATGACCCATCCGCCATTCTCCGTACTGGGCCGGGGAAGGACACTGGTGTTGGTAAAGCAAACTTGACGGAGGTGGGGGAGCGGGTGTTGAGACCGTGTGTGCATTTTCGTGGTATCGCCCATGGCCACATTGGGACCCAGTTTTAATTGCAACACACACTTTATTTTTTTCCCCTGACTGTGCTTGTCCTTTGTCATCATTTGTAAATCTGCCTGCTGCGGAACCTGCAAGCAACCTTTCTGCTGCACGTATTTGTGTGTGCTGTAAAACCCAGCACGCCTGCCAACTCCAATCAAATCAGCTTTCTTCAAAATCAAGCTGTAATGTCGTAAAGATTTTTTTTTTTTTTTGCTTTCCAGCTAAATGTTTTTTATTTTTTATTTTTTTTTATTTATTGTGAATGTTTTAGCTGATTTAAATTGCAGTTGCATGAGGGGTTGCGTGATTTTGCTTTTGTGTTCATTTTGTTTTGTTATTATTTGCAAGGATGTTGAGCATAGGCAGCAAATTGTTGCAATTTTTAATGTCCATACTTTAGAAATAAGACTGAAGATGTGCATAGTGACAACGATTGAGTGATTGTTTGAATGCGTGTTTGTGCCTTTTTGCCCGTCTGAGTTAGAGATTCAGTGTTTTGTGTGTCAATGGATAATCTGTCCGTGAATCTCCTTACACGTTTGTTTTTATCAAAATGACTGGTTTGATCATGGGCTACTTTTTTTTTTTTTTCTTTCTTTCTTTCTTTTTTCCATTGGGAACATTAATTCTTTTTCCCTCTCTTGGTATTTCTTCCATCTTTTGGTTGGTTGTTTTTGTTGGGGTAGGGTTTCTTGGGTGGATGCGCTGTGAAGATATAAGATAGAACATAAATTCCACTGCTGTAAGTGTTGAAGGAGAACTGCTCTTAACTGAGCCGATTGCACCGGATTTACAAACTTCCGATTGTCCTGTCTCAGTCGCAATGTTAACATAAATTTAGCGGTGGCAGTTGATTCTGGATTGATTGGCTGGACTACATATCCCTGCTGACTGCATCTCACTGGCCGCATTAAGACGTCAGGCTGTTTACATGCTGTTATTGATGTAATATATGATGGCTATGGTATGGTCACCTCTCGTCTGAGTTGTCTAGCAGTCAACAGATCGTGATTTTATAGTACCACCTAAACAGACTATTCTGTTGGCTTAAAAACATCCCCAACCCTCGATACAAAAATTGAAAGCTTTGCTTTGATATCTGTCAATCAAATGCAAGTTTTCAATGACTCACCCATGTCTCAATTATCATTGGTGATGTTTTTATTGTTTTTTTTATGTTCTCAGAATGCCTTGCTCATATATCATTGGTTAATAGAGAAGTGTATGTCATTATGACTTTATAAGAGTGATTTTAGGAGAATTTTTGGTTTCAAACACTCAAGCTTTTAAAAAATGACCTTGTTTTTACAATGTGTCCATCTTTTCAAATGTGGTTTGTAAGGATTTTAAACTCAGTTCCGTCCATAATTACTACAGTTTCAGATTTTATTTTGAGCTTTGCGTTTGGTTTCGGGGTGAAATCTTTTATCAAAATTTTAGAGAACTTGCATGATTGCAATCCATTAAAAACTGTTGCTACACTGCAAAAATGATTTTCTTACAGAGTATATTTCTCTTCTTTTCCAGTAAAAATATCGAAACATTCTTAAAACAAGATGAATTTACTTGAAGCAAAATCACATAAGATACTTTGTCTTGTTTTCAGAGAAATCTAACATTTTGTAATGTTTATGCTTATAATGAGAAAAAACGATTTGCCAATGGGGAAAGAAAAAAAAACAACTTAATTCTAAGGGGAAACAAGTTTAGTGTTCTTTCCCCGTTGGTGTGTGTGTGTGTGTGTGTGTGTGTGTGTGTGTGTATATATATATATATATATATATATATATAAATTGTTTTTGCATCAACCCCACCACAACTGATTAATTTATTTGAAAACAAGACAAAATATCTTGTCAATCTGTCATTTTACTGGAAAATATGATGAAAACACCCAGTAAGAATGTTTTTTTTTTTTTCTTTTTTTTTTTTTTGCAGTGTATTGAGTTTATCTTGTGAACTCAACTCAAGCAAAATCTCATAATACAACCTTTTGTCAATTAAGTTGCTAGTTTACTGAATTTGTACCTTGTACATCTCTGCCTTATAAAAATAATTTGGCTTTTGTATTGCTATATTTGTATGCATTTTGTACAAAATGACATTAAAGTGGACTTTGTTTATAGTGTTTGTGCATTCAAGCTGTAATTTAATCATCTGTTTTCATGCCGGTTGGGGAGGGGAGTGGAACAGACCGTCCGTATTGTAAATAGCTGTAACATTTTAATAGAGGATTGTGAGTAAGATGAAAAACTAATTTTCTTTTTTACAGAAAACTTAGTCAGCCATGGGTTACACACTTAAACAAGGATCGAAAAGGATACATTCCAAGTAACAAAAAATAATTATAATGTAGAATACAAATTTTATTCTAATTATATAGCACACCCAAAAAGGAAAATTCCATGTTTCACATTAAAAATTACTTCTGCATGCAGGAAATTTTTAATTTTAGCCCATGCTATTGAATGTATCCGCATTGGGATGATTTCTGAAATAATTTGGATGCAAAACTCATTAAACAATATTTAAGGTAATGCACCAAATGTTCCTTTTGCTTCATGTGCTTTCAATTATTCTTATTATATCTGCTCATGCTTTGATTCATGACACCTGGATGTGGGTTTCCTGCAAAGATGTGGAAAAATTAGTAACAGCCAAATATTGTTTTAATTCATAGCTACTAATACAGCTCTTCCCTCCCGTGCAGCAGCGGAAAAAGGTCCTCCGTCTCTAGATTGTCTAAATCATTTCTTTTTTTTCTATTCCTTGAAGGTGATCCATAAATGCATGTTGTATATATTGATACAAACTACTTGTGGTGGTGTTATTACCATATTCATTTATAGTGACTGTAAACCACTGTTTAAATTGGTTTTCTGTTAGAATTCAATCTGACAAAACATGTAACAGAACATGTCTGGGTCGTATTTCACCACACAATCGAAAGAAAAAAAATGAGACTATTATAATACACTGAGAATACTAAGAATTGCACTTTTTTTTTTCTTTTTTTTTTTTTGGCGCATTATGGAAGACTTTTGTTGGGGGGTTAGCGGAGAATGTGCTTAATTATCATAATAATAATGCGATTATGCCAAAAAATTTAATGGTACAAAACTATTCTTAATTTTCAATATATTCACATGTGTTATTTTTGGGTGAAATATGACCCAGGTACGTTTTTTTGAGAGAATCCAATCAAGCTAACAAATCTAGTCTTTTCTAGCCATATTTCTTGTCTAGTTACATTTTATATTTGCATGAGCGCACAACAGGAAAGTAGTTTGTATCAATAGTTAGCAAAGGGTGCCAGTATGCAGTCTCAATATTATGTCCATGGCTGGATGAAAACTGCAACTTTTGGTTGACTATTCTATTATGTTTTCTACACTATTTTTGAACAAGTTAAAATAGCACTGGAAAAACGTCATATGTATGTGATATCTTCACATTCATTCACAACCACTGCTTCCTGTCTGTCAAATCTGAGATATGCCATAGAAATGATTAATGACATTGATGAATTTTGTATTTTCTTTCTGTGTACAAATGTATTATGAAAAGTATTTTTCCTCAAATCTGATTAAACGATGTACTATACATATATAACAAATCCAACTGAGCTTTTCTTTTTTCTTGTTTTATTCTGTACAAGTTGAATTGAACCGTTGTTAATAAAATGATCTGATGGTTTGTATCTGCTGTCAACTTCCTTCAGCTTAAAATTGAAAATGACAGACACATTAAATGGGAATCATAATTTGAGTTTTGGAAATGTTTAATGCATTAATGTGAGCGATAGCCCTGCGTACACAAGTACACGTCATGAGCCTAGAGAAGTTCCAGTATCTGTGCGGTCTTGTTTGGGTCGAATGACACCTGAGTGCAACATTCTCTTTGGTGAGATTCTGTACTAAACATTTCACTTTTCTGTTTCTCCCCAATTTCATGCTCGTACCATTTCCACTTAATGTCAACAAATGAGGATTTTGGAGGTATATATGTATCCTGCTTTTAAAGGAAGTAATGTGCTTCTGATTAAAAATGTATCCAATCAGGTTTCTGGGTCTCTATTTTGAAGGGTCAATGACATAAAAAAATAATTTAAAATACATTCAAATTCATTTCAATACACCCTTTCTATGATAAACATGTTTTCACTTATTTTATAAGTTAAATGAGATTCATCTTGAGATAATAACAGATCATTTCAACCTGAAAGGCTAAAACTCTTGAATAAAGGTTAGAGGTCGGTTTTACCGATTAATCGGGCTAAGAGTTGCTTTTTGGAACTAAATGTTATCGGAAAAAATCAACACCGATAGTTGCCAAATAAAAATAAAAAGCTTAATTTGTTGAATATTTACATATAGAGGATTTTAACGGAGCAAAGTCACTGTCACAATCACTGTTTATGGACAAAATCACGATTATTAACATGGAAAAAAAGACACATATGAAGCATAGACATTATTTAACAATTATTAATATAACCTTTATTGACCTATATTGAGTTCATGTTGATTTTGACTGACAGTGTTGTTGGGAAAAGTAAAAATGTATTTTATAATACTGGACAATTGACAAGTAAACTTCTCTTGATCTATTACTGTTAATGAATTACTGCTCATCCAGTATTTATTAGCCCATATGACAATTTTTACTTGACAGTGTTTTTAGTTTAATACATTGTAGATGATTGTAAGAGTGCATGTTCTGTTTGGAAGCACAGACATTTTAAAAAAGAGGGCTTGTTTATAGTTAAAAGTCCCGTGTTATGCACAATCTTCATTTTTATTTTTCTTGTTATTATGATTTTGGTTGCACATTAAACCCTTATCTGGGATTTTACTAATTTTGGACTCTTGTAGCTTCTATGTCTCTGCCCATCCCAGTAAAGAAAGACTAAGAAAATGTTTTCGGCCCTTTTCACCACCTTAGTTATCGGTATTGGCAAAATCCACAATCTCTATCTCTAATAAAGGTAGTAGTTATACAATTTTCATGTGACAGGAAAGCCATAAAATCACAGAGAGGACCCTTGTAGATTAGCCAACATTAGATCAACCGATATTGCTTTTGTCACCAATACAACACTTGATTATTTTTGTGTTTATGTCTGATAACAGATATGCATAACCGATTTTTAATTCTTATTTTATTTCTGCTTTTGGACACAGTTTATGTTGCAATATACACTTGTTCAAAGTCCCTCATTAAATGAATATTTAAAATGAAAAGTCTTTGTCTAGCTATCGGTAAACCCGATGTTATGAACCAATAACCGCTTCGAAGAAAAAAAGTGTAAATATTGGTTGAAAATATCGGTCAAACCGATTATCGGTCTATCTCAATTCAAAATATCATATAAGTTCATTTTTTTTATGACATGGCAGGTTATAGGAATATTCTGGGTTCAATACAATTTAAGTTCAATCAACAATATCTGTGTAAAAATCATTTCGACTCGTTCCTTCTTTTCTTTAAAAAAAAAAGTACAAATTGGCAGAAATGTGAAGCTTAAACACTTTATGTTAAAACTTGTGTATTATTTGATCTTTAAAGTTATTTAAATCATAATTTTTACTGTCATTTTAGGGTTTGCAGCGTTACGTCGTCATGACAACAAAGTTTTAAAAATGGATATAACTTTACACAGAAAAGGTTAGTATGTGAATGGATTGCACTAAAATCATGTTAGCGTGCATATTGTTTATGTCTTGTGGCTTTATTTTTGACACAGTATTTTAATGCTTACAGATTGCCCCCATTCACTTCCATTGTAAGTGCATCACTGTAACCCAGATTTGTGCTTATTTTAAAGAAAAGGAGGGATGAGTCAAAATACATTTTTTGTGGTAATCAATATTATGCCACAAATGCTGTCAATTGAGCTTAACTTGTACTGAACCTGGAATAATCTTTTAATTCAGGTTGAATTGAAGAAACGGTAAGAAGAAATCTTTGTGAAATTAAAGAAAATAAAATGAATTATATTGGTAGTCATTTTTACTTTGAAAGTGTGAATTTATATATTTTTAAAAAATGATTGTGGAAATTCACACGCATTCAAAATCTAAGGGAAAATATGTTATTACTCTTAATTGATGGTTACACAATGTGATATAATTTTAGTCATTAAATCAAAACTTTTTTTTTAATATACATTTCATAATATTACATACATATTACAAGTTAGCACATGCATTTAAAACTCAAATTTTAAGAAGTTGTTCCTTTTCATCATCTTAGACATTTTTCATTGACCCTGAAATGTTTTAAAAGCATTTAAATGAATTCATTACCATTTATCACATTTCCAAATTACAAAACTAATCATACATACACTGCCTGGCCAAAAAAAGGTTGCATACTCTAATATTTCGTTGGAACGCCTATAGCTTTGATTATGACATACACTCGTTGTGGTATTATTCCGACAACCTTTTGCAACATCACAACATTTAATTCTGAGTTGCATTCATTTTTGTCCGAGATCTTGTATTGATGACGGGAGAGTCGAACACCTCCATAAAGTCTTCTCCAATACATCCCAAAGACTTTCAATGGGGTTAAGGTCAGGACTCTGTGGTGGCCAGTTCATGTGTGAAAATGATTCCTCATGCTCCCTGAATCACTCTTTCACAATTTGAGCCCGATGAATCTTGGCATTGTTGTCATGGAATATGCCCGTGCTGTCAGGGAAGAAAAAATCCACTGATGGGATAACCTGGTCATTCAGTACATTCAGGTAGTCAGCTGACTTCATTTTATTGCCGCATAACATTGCTGAGCCTAGACCTTACCAATTGAATCAACTCCAGATCATAACACTGCCTCAAGAGACTTGTATAGTGGGCACTTTGCATGATGGGTGCATCGCTTCATGTGCTTCCCTTCTTACCCTGACACGGCCATCACTTTGAAATATGGTAAATCTGGACTCATCAGACCACATGACCTTTTTCCATTGCTCCACTTTCCAATCTTTATGCTCCCTAGCAAACTGAAGTAATTTTTTCAGATTAGCCTCACTAACAAGTGGCTTTCTTGTGGCCACACAGCTGTTTAGTCCCAATCCTGTAAGTTCTCTTCGCATTGTGCACGTGGAAATGCTCTTACTTTCACTATTAAACTTAGCCGTGAGTTCTTCTGTCGATTTTTTACGATGTGACTTCAAACGTTTTAGTGATCTCCGATCACGATCATTCAAGATTTTTTTCCGACCACATTTCTTCCGTGAATCTGATGGTTCACCGCTATCCTTCCAGGTTTTAATAATGCGTTGGACAGTTCTTAACCCAATTCCAATGATTTCAGCAATCTCCTTAGTTGTTTTCTTTGCTTGAAATAATTTGCCCCTTCTGAAACACAGTAACATCTTTTCCACGGCCACGATACATATTCCAACATGGTTGTTTAAGAAATGAGAAGCTACACACTGCATCAGTTATGGTTAAAATAATTGTTCCCAGCTGAAACATATTAATCACTGCAATAATGATCCAATCATAGGCTCTTAAGTATCTGCTTATTCAAATCCAAACTGCAATTTTTTTTTTTTTTTTTTGGCCAGGCAGTGTATTAAAAATAGCTACAACACTGCATAAATACTTTGGTAGAAATAGAACGAATAAAAATCTTGATTTTATTTTCTTATTCTAAGGAAATATAATTTCTCTGACCTTGCAACAAAAAATGATTTAGTCCTCTTAAACTGGCACCTCAGAAATAAGTATAATAGCACTCCTATCTCACCTCCGCAGGCCCGGCCGCCAATATCTCACCTGTATATTATTTCACAGTGTTGTCAGTCCATCGTCTGTCGTCCTCTCTCAAAAGTTATACGGGGACACAAAGAGAGTGACTTTTGTGATGTATCGCCCGAGCAGAACCCTCCTCTCGAGCTCGCTCATTTCTATATCAGCCTCCAACGTAGCAGGGCCCTGTACGGAGTTCAACAGCACCAGTTGCCCCGTCTGTCTGCCCGACCGCTGGACGGTGAAGTGCTTGACTCCCCGGTTACCCAAAAGACTGAACCGCAGCGTGTCGCCCAGGATGCGGGCTGCAGACAGCCGAAAGAGGATGGTAGGTGTCGACATGTTGGACACCAAAGACATGAAGTGGAAGTTAATGGAGACTGGAGCCTGCAGGCAGACTTTGTTGTCTTGGTGGCAAGGGTTACGATCACAACGCCTGGAAGGAAAAGACAACAGAGACTGTGGAATTCCAAACCAAACGTTAACCTGAAATTATGCTGTGGTAGAAATATGACAAGTGGATCTGAACAGAGCTATATATCAGGAATTGTGTTTTGGAGGAAATACAACAGTAATTATGACTTTGAATGTGTGCAAAAAAAAATTCATTATCATTACTGTAATGCGAAAACAATTATTTAAATTGTGAAGTAGGTCTTTTTTGGCTTGACAAAGTCAACATACTGTTATTCTACAGACTTGGTTTTTCCAAAATATCTCCTACAGCTTTCAAACTACATCCACCAAACTTGGCAGACCTTCAGTCTGATCTGACTTTACTGTGCTATGTCTTTTCTAATTGATTGGACTTACAGTTTTCCCGTAGAGGGTGATCAAAAATGGGAAAATTCCCATAGGCCACATACACACTAAAGCTAAATACGGTTGTCAGTTCACCTTTGAGTTCGTAATCCTGTTCTCTACAAACAAAGTTTGGTAATTTACCGGAGTGACAACTGCATTCTACAACCGAATTAACTCCTGAAAAATTCAGGTAGTGACTATTGCATTTTCATAAATTCTATGTAGACTGAACAACTAGATGTTAATGGCATAATCAATGGCCTGTGTGAGATGAGTCTGTCTTCTCCTGGTGCAAATCACACAAACAAAGGTATGTGTCTTTATTCATTTATATATTCCAGTCTCTATCTCTCCATTGTATTCAGGGTAACCCGTATATTACAGTCCAGAGGGAGCACTTGATATGTTTAATAGCAGCTGCTTCGAAGCACATAAAACACGGCGATTCACTCCCACATTTAAATGAGGTTGTCACTCCCGAAACTTTGTAGTGTGTACGTGGACATATACTTGCATAAAGCGCAACAGTGCCCGCCCACTTTTTTAGCCATCTGGGTTCCGGAAGTATTTTTCTCAATCATTTTTTGCATTTGCTTTCCACAAAATCCTCCATAAGAGTTGTAAGCCATGCTCCAAACTAACCAGCTCCTATTGATTGAAAACTATTGATTTTAGGTTGATGATTATAAGTAAATGAAATAAATGTTTATTGCTAAATATTCCGGTATGTACAACTAGTCTATATGAGTAGTGTAAGGGTGAAGGAAGACTGACTCAATTGCGTCATTCACAGTGCGCTTTGGGATTGGGCGGTCTCTCTTGGACTAGTTTTGTGGGTTTTGTTGGCCACAGTTCTCTGATTGGTGGATCTTTGCTGGATCGTGGCTAATGTAGTTGTTCAGGAATTCCACTGTCAAATACGATTTTTAAACAATGAAGTTTTAAATAATGCAGACTGATGGCTTCAACGAAAGCATATACCATATAAACAACCTCGGAGCTCATGGTAGGTCTGTCTTTAAAGGTTAATACGTTTTTCAAATTCTGTTGCGCTCTGTTGACCAAATTGAATGTTCATAATTCAAACTCTGTCAAAAGTTGCAAATGTGAACGAACCCACACAAGGCAAAGTTTTCAAACTAGTTTAAACTTTCAGACAAGGCTTTGTCAAGCCAACATCAAAGTGTATCTTGACAAGTTATGCCTATCAAGTTTGTTGTACAGCCTTTACTTTATCCTGATTTAAAGGGATAGTTCACCCCAAAATGAAAATTCTTTTCATGCCATCCCAGATGTGTATGACTTTCTTTCTTCTGCAGAACACAAATGAAGATTTTTAGAAGAATATCTCAGCTCTTTAGGTCCATACAATGCAAGTGAATGGTGACCAGACCTTTGAAGCTCCAAAAAGCAGATAAAATCAGCATAGGTATGGACCTACAGAGCAGAGATATTCTTCTAAAAATCTTCGTTTGCCAAGATGCCCATTGATTATTTACATATTTTGTTTCTGACTTGAATGAATGACGTCATAGTGACTGCATAGCTCAGAGAGGAGCTTAACAGGGGCACTTGAAGTCAGCATTATTCTGTTGAGATGTTGGTCAATGCAAATTAATAAGACTTGTTCACTCACAGCGGTGAGGTTTTGATGTATGCGGCGTTGCGGAAGTGAGGGCACTGAACCTCCACACAGCGATGACCGCCGTATGTATTCACACACACCTGCTCACTAGTGCAGTTATGGGTCCCTCTCGCACACTCGTCAATGTCTAAAAAAAACATGTTAAAAACATGCTGTCAATGTGTTTTTGAGAAACAGATATTTACTAGATATTTATGTTGAAGGTTAAAGGAATGTAATATAAGTGAAGCTCTATGAACAGCATCTGTGACATGCTGTTGATAACCCCAGAAAATTATTTAGACTCGTCACTCAGTTTGTAAAAAACAATAAAAAATCATGTCTACAGTAAAACATCAAAACGCAAATGTTTTTGAAAGTATGGCCACAAAATGTAAACATTATACATGTTAACAGGAGAGCAGTGTTATAAAATCGCCAAACAATCTTGTCTATGTAGTTATATTCAATATTTCAACTACTGTCATGACCATGTAAATCCTATAAACACTGTAGCTGTGTCCGAATTTTGAGTACTTTCACATCCTCCAATTATGTACTGCATTTGATTAAAAATCAAAGTGGGTCAAAATGTTGTACTGAAGCGGGTTTTGCCCAGGGCGCCATACAAGCTAGAACCACTACTGCCTCTACTAAAACATTTAGGCAACTTTACAACTGAAATAACACATTTCTGTATGGTATTAGTGCTTAACACAAATACAAGCGTCACGTTTCTACTTTTAAACCATCAGGTTCACTTGCCCCAAAGACTTGCATTGTAAGTGAATTACTATACTTATATTTTATGATTGTTTTTTTAAACTTAGGAATGAGTTAATTTTATTGTCTGTTGTTATTGACAGCATGTTATAGATGCTGTCCATAGATCTCAATTTATTTTGAAAAAGAGGTTTTATTTTTCCTATTTTGATGTAGCTCAAATCTTAGACATTCAAGATGGACTTGTACGCTCAGTTTGTTTCAGTTGCATAGTTCAAAAGCAAATAATAATGAAGGTTTGACACACAACAGACCTTGGCAGGTCCTGCTGTCTCGGCCAAGGCTGTAACCCACAGGACACTGACAGTGGAAACTTCCAGCCGTGTTCACACAGGTATGCAAACACAGACGGCCAGGTTGAGTTAGATGGAAGAGCTCACATTCATCAATGTCTGAAATACACACACATCAAACACACAGTTGTGTTCAACCAACATGATCATACAGGAAGTTGGCATGTTGTGTCTAAGAGTTCCAATACCGTAGAATCGGCTACATTGTGCTGACTAACTGACAAGCATTATCTGCTTTCAGGCATTTTTGCATTGGCTCCAGTGTGTTTACTTTCCCTTGTGGTGTAACTGGAAGCATGTTGCATCAGCAGCATGGGAGACCCAGGTTTGGATCCTGCCTTGAAACCAAGGCAAGCAGTAATCGAGTTCACAGAAATAGTGACGAGCATGATTTCGAGGTTGCGATTTTTTCCCCCCTAACATGTCATTTTACTCCACTGTTGAAGTCTATGGTTAGGTTTAGGTTTGGGGTTTTGGTTGGGTGGTTCGGTTTATAAAATATGCATTCCTCTTCACTGTATTACAGGTGGTACTGCTGAAAACAGGAGTTGGGATTTGGCACAACCCCCTTTTGGAGTAACCCCACCCCCTTCTGGAGTAACCCTACCCTCTTTTGGAGATTCCGCCCCCATTTTGAGGTCTCCGGCCTGCAGCTATACCTACTTGGGAAAATGGAGCTCAAACGTGCCATACGCCCCAATAACACTTACCGTTTTGTCCACTGGGGACAGTGCTGCGAATTTCGGTAAGAACAGACAGATTAGCTAAAGAAAAGTCAGCCGACAGCGACAGACTAGATGGAGACCAAATATCTTGGGCCAGTGAATGAAGTAATGATACTTCATTTTCTTTTAAACTTAAAATGTGCAGTTACCAACAATTACAGCTTTGTCTAAGACCAGTCTCATATTTTTATCACCTCATTCATCTAAAGTGCTGGTCAGTCTTCCTTTGTTTTCCTTTTCTAAAACAATGTAGTCAGTGTGAATTTAAACATTTAAATCTTAATGACACACAAATGCATTCATAAAAATGTATAAATGCTTTCAGTATTGGACTTTTCACCATTTGCTGATTATTTTTACTGCTGGATTGATAACTGAGCATATATTACACGTTAAAAATACACACTATTATATATCTCACTACCTGTATATACAAGGATTTACATATATTTAGTTATATATTTGCCATTTCTTCTAAAAAAATTGTTTTTATATTTATTTCTTGCAGTTTCAACTCTTCCTATGCAGGACGAAGGATGAAGAATTTCACTTTAGAGTGTAATCTGTTTTCCTGTTGCACACAGTTAATCTTAAATAACTCAGAAATTCACCCATATTTCATTACTCCAAGTGGCAACTCACCCAAGATATGTACTTGACCACCATCAGACCTATGTGTTTTGCTCTGGCTACATGTACAGGTCTGTTACCTGTGCACAGAGTGCTGTCCTGGCTGGAGATGCTGTAGCCTTGCTCACATGTGCAGTGGATGGAGCCTAGAAACTCAATGCAGCGGGATGGTCGCACGTTTGTGGAGATGGAGGCAGGAGCATGATAGGAAGATGAGGAAGAGTATGCTGATGTAGTAGCGGAGGCATCATTGTTTATAGTGGTGTCCATAACTGAGAGGGTGAAAATGGTATATACTTGTAAAACTACCTTTTTTGATGAATAAAAGGCTAATCATAAATTTTTGCAAGTTGCCAGAAGTCAAAATTGTGTTTTGTGACTTTTAGTCAATGATTGTTAGCTTTTTTTTTTTTTTTTTTTTAGATATACACATTTATGATTACTGAACCTGGTTTGAATATAATTTAATGTAAATTAATATAATTAAAAAATGTGATCTATGTTCTCCGCATGGGGTGTATAGCTAATTCTGGTTTTGCTGGGTTGTGATGTAAACTAATGACTATTGGTTTTTTAAAAAATAAAAAAAAGAGTATGTCTCCGTGCTGGTTCAATAGTAAATGTGTCAACACAGGAACGAAAATAGCATTTGACAAATCATTTAATGTGATCTTAAAACTGTGTTAAATTATTCTGTCATAGATGGATTATGTATTTCAAGTGGATTCAGAGTATCAGATACATACACTTGCAGGACGGTTGTATTCCACTCCAGCTCTGGGTACCCAGACAGACTCTGGTTTCTGAGCCCATCAGCTGAAACCCAGGGCTACACAGGAAGTGGACCTCATGGCCCACCTTAAATACACGCCCCAGGATCCGCCCATTAGCCACCGACTCTGGAGGAGGGCAGTCTAATATCGGGAAAAAGAGAAGTAGCTACACACGCAACTCATAAGCCTACATATTCTTTTGAACTGTGCTGCCTACCTCAACAATGACACCTTTTCAAACAGGTTTCACAAACACTCCCCTATCTGCTTTTGGTTGGACAAACAGATAGTCTGCCCAAAACAACACCACTGGTTGAGCCAATGTTGCTGTGCCTGGCTACTGAAATACATGTACATTTATTCACATGACATTAGGTGTTTTCATACATAGACACAGAAAATTAACTCGATATTTCATTTAGATGTGAACAGGACCTTTTGGGAAATACCGGTAAATCAGCTCTGGCAATTTCCCGTAATTTGAAGTTGTAATATGGAAACACTGGAAAATTACTGTTTGAATGCATTAAGATTAACAGTCTGAGCACGTACGAATTCAGGGCTAATCACAAAGTTCTGACGGAGATTACGCAGTTACTCAGCCTCCTTTGGGAACAAGATATACACAGGACCAAAAGCCTTTCTGGCAAACATCAAAGAGTTTAACAGCATGTTGGTGTTAGGTGAAAGATATGTGAGCACACTGTGCTGACCTGTGCTGCTCTTGCCTGTGTTGGTTTTGTTGTATTTCACTGTGCTGTTCTGTAACAGGCTGAGTTTCTTGCGGAGGCTCCGTAGACTCTGTAGGAATGAGGTTTCATGGGTGGAGAGAAGCTTCTGGACCTGACGAAGAGTGTTTTGCACTTCCTGTCCACTCTGACAATCCTGTGCAATATAGAAACATAGAGTGGTGGTCACAAATATTGGCACCCTTGGTAAATATGAGCAAAGTATGTCTTTATTGTTTATCCTTTTGATCTTTCATTCCAAATATTCACAAAAATCTATCCTCTATTGGATATCAAACAACTGCAAACACAACACAATTTTATCAATAAACAAATATTTTTGTCAAATATATGTGTGGCACAGTTATTGGCACCCTTTTATTCAATACTTTTTGCAGCCTCCCTTTGCCAAGATAACAGCTCTGAGTCTTCTCCTATAATGCATAATGAGGTTGGAGAACACATGGCAAGGTATCTGAGACCATTCCTCCATACAGAATCTCTTCAGATCCTTCAAATTCCAAGGTCCACATGGTGGACTCTCCTCTTCAGTTCACCCCACAGGTTTTCTATGGGGTTCAGGTCAGGAGACTGGGATAGCCATGGCAGAACCTTGATTTTGTGGTCAGTGAACCATTTTTCTGTTGATTTTAATGTTTGTTTTGGATCATTGTCATGCTGGAAGATCCAACCAGGGCCCATTTTAGGTTTTCTAGCTGAGGCAGTCAGGTTTTTATTTTTTTATCTGTTGGTATTTGATAGAGTCCATGATGCCATGTATCCGAACAAGATGTCCAGGACCTTTGGCACAAAAACAGCCCCGCAACGTTAAAGATCCAGCACCATATTTAATCGTGGCCATGAGGTACTTTTCCATATGGCTACCTCTCTGTGTGCGCCAAACCCATCTCTGGTGTTTGCTGCCAAAAAACTGTTTTATCTGACCACAGAACCCGGTCCCATTTGAAGTTTCAGTAGTGTTTGGCGAACTGAAGACGCTTGAGTTTGTTGTTGGATGAGAGCAGAGGCTTTTTTCTTGAACCCGCCCAAACAACTTGTTGTGATGTAGGTGATGTCTGATTGTAGTTTTGAAGACTTTTTGACCCCAAGACCCAACTAATTTCTGCAATTCTCCAGCTGTGATCCTTGGAGAATTTTTGGCCACTCGAACCATCCTCCTCACCATGCTTTTAGACAATATAGACATGCATCCTCTTCCAGGTCGATTCTTAACATATCCAGTTGATTGGAACTTCTTAATTATTGCCCTGATGGTGGAAATGGGTATTTTTAATGCTTTAGCTATTTTCTTATAGCCATTTTCAATTTTGTGAAGCTCAACAACCTTTTGCCGCACATCAGAACTATATTCTTTGGTCTTACCCATCGTGATAGATGACTAAAGCTGTGTCTCATTTCGAAGGCTGCATGCTAGGTAGGATGGGTCCTTTGAAGGCTGCAGTATACCGAGCATCCTCCTTTAAACAAATCTTGTTTAAATGAGACGGCCTTTGTAGGACAAACAGAAACGGAACATAACATGGTTGCTATGACAGCACGCCACTCTTTAACAAGCATGAATGCTTTGAGTGAGAAGGGAGCAAAGTCCCTTTGGAAGGGAATGTATGAGGTACATTTTTGGAGAGTTATAATGACGTAAAGACAAAAGAAAATAGATTTTACAGGTGTACTTTTAGTCTAATACTTTAATTATATATTAATATAATTATACATATTATATACTCTGCACCCATCTACTGAGGTACTTCAACTTGGGAATTACCATTACTTGCGTTTGAACATCATATTTACGGGCAAATTGGCGTTATTTTTTTTTTTAGACATTTCCGTTGAAGCAAAGAATTGTAGGTTGTGAGTGCCAACGAAGGATACACCTCATGCATCCTCCGAATTCCCATGAAAGAAGGTTGCATTTGAAGGCTGCGTTCGAAGTGTCCTACTCGCTTTTCTGAAATGAGACAGCCTCGATGACGTATGCAGCCGACAAATGCGACCTCCAGAGGACGCAGCCTTCCAAATGAGACACAGCCTAAGAGAATTTGGCCTGTGTGTTACCTCATATTTATACCCCTCTGAAACAGGAAGTCATGGCTGAACAATTTCATGTTACTAGTCACCCAGGTGTACTAAAAAATTTAAAATATGAATGGGAATATACTTCAGATATATTTTACTCATAAGAAATTCTAGTGTTGCCAATAATTGTGCCACACATATATTTGACAAAAATATTTGTTTTTAATAAAACTTGTGTTTGCAGTTGTTTGATATCCATTAGAGGATATATTTTTGTGAATATTCTGAATTAAAAAGATCAAAAGGATAAACAATAAAGACATATTTTCCATATTTACCAAGGGTGCCAATATTTTTGGCCACTACTGTGTTACATAAACTCTAAATCACACCCTCAAGCCCATATATAAAGGATTCCTACTCATTCAAATAATGTTTTACAATGTTTAAAGGTCCACTTAGCAATGTTTTCCTCATTAAATTGTTTTTTTTACTCCTAAAGATATGAATAGTAATTTTGAGACTTGTGCATAAAATCATGAGACTCCAGTCATATCAGTAACCATATAAAAGCTGTTTTATTCTACATGGAGAGGGTCTCCTCATGGGGGTAGCCATGTTACAATCACATGACCAGCCAAATACTACTTGCTTAATCTTAGTAACTGCTCTGTTATTCAACACTTGCACTCATGGATTAAATTAATTATGGCGAACTGGGAATTTCTACAGTGGCATCTATAATTGAAAACTATTGCGTTTCAATTATGCTGAATCCAGGTCACTGGGTGTCCAAGTCCAAGATGACAAATTCAAAAAATTACTGTATGCACCTTTAATTACAACCTTCTGGATGAATATCCTGATAAATTGCTTTCGATTAAGTCAAAAGTTTGGACAGTCTTGACTGCATGTATATTTCTCATGTTCTTAGAAAAACATATCGATTGAAAAGCTTATTCTTAAATGCTTGAAATATAAAATAAAAAAAACATATGTAAATGGCGCCTTTAAACAAGAAAAAGAAAATGATGAGATGGATAGTTTGGATTTAACATTTTTGTTTTTACATAATTTCAAACCTCTCTGACTTCTACTATTCTAAAAATGTGTAATAATATGGCAATAAAAGAACTGGGAGTGAATATGTAATGTTAGGCCAATCACTAGGGCTGACCAATCCTTATAAACTGTAATTCATATAAAACATTTTCAAGGGCTTCTCAGTCTTGGACTAGATTTTAGTCTGTGTTTTAGAAACAGTCATATAAGAGCCTGGTGTTAAAACCAAAGACAAACACCACAGCGGTTTCGCAGAGAGAGAAAAATATTTTTATATTTGCAAGCTGAGCAGGAATATATTTTACAATATGAAGCATGTTTATGAAGAGAGAGACATTAACAGGGCCAGATTTTGAGTTTTGTGATTTTATTACCACAATAAACATTGTTAATAGACATTAACTGAGTATTGATCTTTACATGTGCACTTTAACATTTCCTTGACATTCACACAGTTTCTGAATATAATCATCTAGTTTATTATGTCAAATAATATACTAAGACCTGGGGAACCATACAAATACTAAATGATCAATTATTGTAGGGTATTATTAGAAATTAATAAAAACACAGAATTTTAATATTGATCATATTATATTATTTATAATAAAATGTTAATGTAAAAACATTAAAGGTGGTGTAAAATACATTGCAAATGGAAAAACTTCTTATGACAGATTTTCACAAATACAAATATTTGAATATTAGGAAGTCATTTTCTATGTATGTTTCTAGATTTCTAGATTATATTCATAAAGTCACTTACTTGCCCATGAGATGTGCAGAGTTGGCTTGTAAAAATGATCATGAAAAAAACTACTACCTTCTTCATCATTATATAATTAAGAAAAATAATCCAATCATCTGAGAATATGAAAAAATTTGTATTCCTTTTTATCATCGACGTTTGGTTATATTCACTTTAGGCAAAATGTTTATAGATCACTTCTGAGTGCTGTCTGAATATATCTGCTGTCTTTGCTTGTGTCACTCTTGTTTGAGGTGTTTTAACCCGCCCTGTAGCGCTATACAATCTTTTGCGCTCAAAACAAGTGCTCGGGAGCGCGCTTCACATCTGCACGGGAACGCGCGCGAGGGATAACTCAAAAGTACAGAAAGGTATGTTTGTATACTCTGTTATTACGTAACCTATCATTAGCTAGGAGGCGTAGGAAGCTTAATTATAATATCCTTGATATAACCTTGCATATGGATTTCATCTCCAATTTATAAGGAAAGAAACCATATGCTAATGTTAGAGGAACGTTCTGTGTTTGCTGGGAGGCTATAGTCCTTATTCACACTAGCGCCATCTTGGATTTTTAATGGGAATGACAACGAGGCTGTGAGGGATAGACTGACAATCTCTTCAGTGGACTGTCCTGCAGTTGGACAGTGTTTATACGGTGGCCGTGAAGTGCAAAACAAAAAATCTGAAAACAAAGGCAAATCCAAAGACAAAATAACAATTCAGAAACACATCTACAAATTATAAAACACAACGGCAAATCCAAAAACAAAATAGCAAATAAGAATACACAACAGCAATTCAGAAAACACAATGTCAATTCAGAAAACACAATGGCAATTCAGTCGAAACGGAAAGGGTAGGTTCCATAGCTTCTCACCTGATTGGCTGTGTGGAGAATACCTAGTCTTTTCCTCAGGACTGGTCCTCTGCCCACTTGCGTGATTATTTCAAAATTAATTCCAAATGCTCAATTACTGAACAGTAATGGGACACTTTGTAACAAAGAGAGCAAAAACAGCAAGCGGGAAACGTTTTAGGTAGGATGTTCAGCTACGGTGTGTAAGGGACAGTATAAAAATTCAAACTGTGCTGAAACGCCATGTTCATTCAATCGACTTGCATATTCTACCATAATTCTTCCACAACAAACACTGTAATAAAATAGCATTTTCTCATTCTAATGGTTGCAGTAGACTGCTGGCGTGATGGCCCACTTTCTACATTTGATGCCAGCATGTCCAGTTATGAGTAGTGTTCAATTATTTTAGAAAAACAATTGCTGAAATTTTACCAAATTAGTATTTTCATATTGTAAAGGTTGTAGAAGGCTGCTATTAGATATGCTGATTTACTCTAGGTGAGATTTTCCCAGGATGCGGAATTATACATATACAGTATTCAATTATTAATAATAATAATAACAATGTAAGTTAGTCATTCATACCACTGGCATCCTGCTACAACCTTTGTAATGTAAAAATTACATCTTGATGAATTTTAGTGGTGTTTTTTTCTAAAATAATTAGATACTGTCTCCAGATAATTAGATATACTTGGAAAATCTATCCATTTGGCAGCAACCGGAACCTTTATAATTTATAATAAAATAAAATAAAAACAGTGTTTTTTTAAGTTAGAACATGCAAACTGAATGAACACTTGGACACCACCAATGTTTTAGTGCAGTTTGTGGACTTTAAGATGGTCCCTTACGCACTAGATGAACCGAGAAGACCACAGATGAACATCGTACCTAAAACTAACTTTTCCCGCTCACTGTTTTCACTCTCTGTGTTATAAAGTTTCCTGTTACTGTTTTCCCAAGAGAGAAAACACTCCAAATTATTTAGTTTTTCAGTCAGTGACCTTTTGACATGGATTTTGATATAATCAGTGAACCAATCCTGAAGAAAGAACCAGGTCTCATTCACACAGCCAATCGAGGTGAGAAGCTATGGAACCTACCCTTTCCGTTTCGACTGAATTGCTGTTGTGTTTTCTGTCTTGCCATTGTGTTTTCTGAATTGCTGTTGAGTTTTCTAACTTGTTTTGTTTCTGGATTTGGTGTTATGTTTTCTGATTTGCCATTGTGTTTTATGGTTTGTTCTTTTGTTTTGCACTTCACGGCCACCGTAGTTTTTGGATCGTTCCACGTACAAAACATTGACAAAAAAATCTGTCCAAGAACATTCGATATACAAAGAACTCCAGACAACATGAGTTGTGGAAAATCAGATGTGATCTTGGTGCTTTATACCGTTAGTGTCATTGAAGAGACCGTCAGTCTATCCCTAACAGCCTCGTTGTCATTCCCATTAGAAATCAAAGATGGCGCTAGCGTGAATAAGGCCTATAGCCTCCCAGCAAACAAAGAACGTTCCCATAACATTATCATATGGTTCTGTATGGTTGTTTTTTGTTCTAAGAACATTCTCTTTTGGTTCTATTTTTCATAACCATAAACAAACATTCCCAGAATCTTGCAGGGAGCTTTTTGTGTGACAACAACCTAATAAGAACTTTCAAAGAACTCCCCCCTATTATTATATTTGATTTTTTTTTTTTAAACGTTCAGACATTCAGCCTCCATTAATGTGGTGTTAATAAAAAGCACTTTATTAAAACGGTAGTGAAAATTATTATGAAACTTATTACTTAAAAAGCTTATTATTATTATTATATTTTAAAACAATAGTAAACATTACAGTAGCCATAGCCTTGTGGCCCGACATGTGGTGTAGTAGTAGCATTACCAACTCCAGGTACTTTCCCCATCTTCTCCCCTCTCATAGCTGTCTCCCTCTTCACTGTAATATCAAATAAAGATATACATAAAAAAAAAAAACAGTAATATAAAGGCTAACTTTTTTCTTAATTTCCCATATTTCAATATGCTTTTTTAAAACTTAAGTGTGTTCCAGTCTGGCTTCCTAAGCAACCAATTGGCCCGGTTGCTAGAGTGGATAGAGTCACGTTGAGTTAACCTCCTCGTGGTCGCTATAATGTGGTTCTTGCTCTCGGTGGGGCGTGTGGTGAGTTGTGTGTGGATGCTGCGGAGAATAGCGTGAAGCCTCCACACACACTAGGTCTCCGTGGTAATGCGCACAACAAGCCACGTGATAAGATGCGCGGATTGACTGTCTCAGATGCGGAGGCAACTGAGATTCGTCCTCCACCACCCGGATTGAGGCGAGTCACTACGCCACCATGAGGACTTAGAGCGCATTGGGAATTGGGCATTCCAAATTGGGGAGAAAAGGGGAGAAAAAAAAACTAAAGTGTTTAATTTCTGCGACACTAGTGCCACCAAACGGCAAAAATTGCAAATTGCAAAAATATTTTTTTTTTTCAAAATGGCTTTCCAAATTCGCCCCTTGTCTGCAGTTGTTCAGTCAGACTGTCCCGCTCCAACTTACGCCATTGGTTGAGTTAAGTTGTTGGGGCTGGTTGCGCAAAACAAACTGAGGAATTTTTATAGCAGCACAGAGACACATTGTTTACAGTTTTTGAGAAAATTTACCTATGAATGGCTTACTTACAGTTGTCTCTGCATATTAAGCTGGGATAGAAGAAAGTATTTTAACACCGAAAAAGTTACATACTTTAAAGCATGTAAAATACCTTTCTGGGAACACTTTTGACAAAATTAAGTGATGACGTGAAATAATTGAATTGTTTTTGAGCTGATTTATTGGAAAACGGACAAAAAGGGGATGCTATGTTGGCAAAAAAGTTTACGCTTAAAATGTTTAAGTCAGGAATATGTGGTCTTGTTTGAAAGCTTAGAATCTGAAATTTTCATAGATAATCATCACTTCTGTGATAACAAAATAAAATAACAAAATAAGGCCTGAAAACATTCAAATCAAGCAAATCAGCGCCACCTAGATGTCATGTGGTAGAAATATTAACATGAATATAAACGTCTTTCAAATAGCACGTAAATAGGCAATTCATATATCAAACCAAAGCTCTCATTCTCAGGAATGCGACTGTACAGTTTATTTTGTTGCCCTTGTACCACAGTTCGAAATATTTTTGAAATAATCACAAAGTGAAATATGATTTCTGTAAGACATCAAATACACATGTCTCTTTTATGCGCCAATCACTGCTGCTGTAGCTACAAACTTTATATCTGATTTTACCTTATATCTTAGATGTCCAGAACAAAATATGGGGTCCAGCATAAAAAGCATGCTTAAAGGAATGTTCAAGGTTCAATACAAGTTAAGCTCAACAGCACTCGTGGCATAATATTGATTATCACAAAAATTTATTTCAACTCGTTCCTCCTTTTCTTTAAAAAAAAAACAAAAATCGAGGTTACAGTGAGGCACTTACAATGGAAGTGAATGGGGACAATGACAGAGAACGCAACCAATTTTTAGAGGGTTTAAATACAGAAATGTGAAGCTTATAATTTTGTAAAAGCACTTGCATTCATTCTTCTGTTAAAACTTGTGTATTATTTGAGCTGTAAAGTTGTTTAAATTGTCATTTTTACAGTCGTTTTAGGGCTTTAGGGTTTGTTGACATTATAACGTCATGGTAACAGAGTTGTAAAATTGGCTATAACTTTACACAGAAAAGGTTTATAAGTGATTTTATCACACTAAAATCATGTTTACACACATATCCTTTATGTCTTGTGGTTACACTTTTGAAATAGTGAGTATTTTAACGTTAACAAATTGGCCCCCATTTACGTCCATTGTAAGTGCCTATCTGGAACCTCGATTTTTGCTTTTTTAAAGAAAAGTTTAAATAAAGTTTAGTGGTAATCAACATTATGCCATAAAAATGCTTTCAAATGAGATTAACTTATATTGAACCTGGAACATTCCTTTTAGAAATCATCGGATAGTCCACTCAGAGGCCGAGGTATTCGTTGGAACAAAAGGGGATGGTGCGTGAACTGAAAATTAGACTAAATGTCTATGGACGAGCTCATCTGTGAGGGCTAAAATGAATTAGAGTGCCACCTACATTTCAGATCGGCATTTTGTGGTGGAAAATTTTTTTTCTAGTACTTGCTGCCATCTATTGGAATAAAATAAGACTTTTTGGAGGGAGATGGAGTGAACAGAACCAGAATTAGACCAATTTTTGGCAATTAGTCCACAGTATGTGTAAATGGTGAGCTTTTCAATTTGAGGGTGAAAAATTGCAGATGGCAGCCCAAAAATGCACCAGAGTTTAACTGATTTGTGTAAATTAATTTGATTTCCTGAAAATATTCTCCATTCCCCTCAAGTAGGCATTGGGATGTCTGATTCATTTTAGCAAATCAGTTTATAGAGACGGTTTGCTTTAATGAACCGTATTTAACAAACTGATTCACTGATTTGTTTGAATTATCACTGAAAAGAGTTCCCAGGCATAATTTCCTGTTTGGCTCTCCACAATATATTCTTCAGGGTAGTATGTTCATCTGTATGAGGCAATTACAATTTATCAAGAAGTAATTACTTGACAAGTGCTTGTAAACAGAGTTGATATTAAAACAGACCAGTCTACTTGGGCTGTTGAAATATTTTATTGTATTTTATTGTATTTTCTTTATTGTAATTAATTTTTTATTATATTTTCAAAAATGAATGGTTAGATTACTTGGCATAAGGTAACAATACTGTTGTGTAGTGTCACAAAAACATCATTAATACAGTATGTGTTTTTAGTTTTGAACAGTTGTCAGCTGAAAGCACTCTCTAATCTCAAATGGGAGAGCTGGCAACCCATTATATTCTGTCTCTAGATAGATGCTTAGATTCAATTATTGCTATCAGATCAGTAAAGTGTTATATATTTTCATAGAAATCCAACCGTTCATTAATCATCTAACCCAATGTGTTCTCAACACTAACAGCCATGGATCTTAGAAATAACTGCTGTCACAGTCGGCAGCTTTTTAAATCCCAAACCCATGATAGTTTTACATCCTCAGCATTTTTATAAGTGTGATTTCACCCACTGTTACTCATTTTGTCAGTGTCTCTTCATTCACCCTGTTCTGAACTGCTGGAGCATGAAGCTAAAGTTAGTTTTTCATTTGTCATATTCTTGCATTAGTGCCGCTCAGGGCGGAAACTCATGGGAATTCATTTAAACAAGAAAAGGAGCCAGTGAGCTGTGTGGTGTTAAAACGAAAATCGACAGTTTTATATTAAGTTATCGTTTCATTGATTTCCTTAATAAGGGTGACATGAGGAACGGTGGCAAACGCTAATGAAAGAATAGGCTGATTGAATGGTGACATTCCAGACAGTGATGTATGGGGCCTCTACAGAATTTATCTTTACAATTTTTTGGTTTTTCTCAAATCCTGTTCTGGTTCTGTGTGAAATGGAGCTATACAGTATTACATTTGTAACCCCCTTGGAATTTGATGTGTTCCACAAATGGTACAACCCCAAGTGTAGCACATGAAACAAAGCCGATAACTCCATAGTAAGAGCTCTCTCTCGCTCTCTCTCTCTCTCTCTCTCTTTCTCTCTGTCTCTCTCTCTTTCTCTTTGTCTCTCTGAGGTTAGAAAAGCAGGCATTTCTAGGAAGAGCAACTGAACAGTATAGGACACTGAGAATGTAAGACTGTAATGACTCTGTTGAGAAGTGAGCATCGCAGCATTTAATGTAAGTGCAAGTCTTTTTCTCATCCTCATTCTATCAATCCATTTATTCTTTTCAGTGTTCACAGATTGGAGTATAGTATTATGGAATAATTGTTTCATTTAGCTGTCATTTAACATGTGCGGTAACACTTTGCATTTATATTCCATTTGTTAAGGGTTTATAAAGGGATGTATTACTGACTAATAGGTCAATTATAAATGCATTGTAAATCATAGATATGCAGTTATAGAAACATGCATAAAAAGGGCAACTTTAATCTTGTACTTTCCAATTAGTGAGCATTTTAACTTACATGTTATAAATGCATAATAAACAGAAATATTCATATTTACATGAATCAAAAACATAAAATGCCCTATTTATGATTTATGTCACAATGTAGCCAAAATGGACTATTATAGTGAGATTAAAAAGAGGGATGATGTAATTTTGCTACAGTCCGCTTTTTGTTTATATTCATTACTGTAATGTCATGACACGTTGATGTCAAAAGTATGCACCTTTCAGCTTTTCATGCTCATTCAAAGCATATCAAATAATAAAGCCTGATTACCATTAAGCCATACTGAACTTTATGTACAGGTTTCTAATTTTGGCAACTCTTTAATAAATGCTTTATATGTGTCCACTTTAAGGTACATTTTCTTAGGTTACCTATGTTGATTAAGTGTTATTAAGCATTTATAACATGTGAGGTAAAATGGCTTACTATTTAACAGGTTTTGCATGAAAGTCTCCCTTTTTATGCATATCAGTGATTTATAATGCAAGTGAAATATTAGTCGTTAATTAACCCCTTTCTAATCCTTTAACAAGGGGAACATTAATGTAAAGTGTTACCACATGTGCTGCAGAAATAGTCAGGAAGCTGGTTTTGTATATGCTTTACTAAATTTGTTCAGCAATATTAGACTAATATATAACATTTTCTTCTATACAAAATATTATGCAAACTATATACTCTTTTAATATATACATTTTTTTTAGGTAACCTAAAAAAAATGACTGGGTGAATCACATGACTTTGAAGAACATGTCCAAGTAATATATCATCCCAGAGTTAAAAGAAAACAATAAGAAATAATATATTATGGTAGTATTGTACTGAAATGTATGTATGCTGAATTAAAAAAAAGTATGTCCGAACAGGATCATTTCATTCATGTATGCAGTGTAAGCTTTTCCAGTAACACGTTTCTTATTTTTTTTATTTATTTTTTTTTAATTTTGGGGTAAAATATCTAAATCAACCTGTCTACATTAGGTTACACCAGTAGAATCTTTTTAAAGGGTCAGATCAGGGAGAATAGCTCTTTAAGTTAACACCTGCGCGGTTTCACTTTTATTCAGTGCTGCTATTACTGCATGAGTGTAAGAAATATCAAGAAAAATAAATGTTTTGCATCCTAAACTTTAAAAATGTATAGGCTAAAGTGCATACCATAGATCTACCTCTCTTTCTTAGACGCACACACACGTGCGCACACTACAGGTTTTTTATTGTAGTCATTACTTGTTAAATGGTCTATATCACTAGGATGATGATGTATTCTTAGGGAAAGTGCACTGAATAGGGTTCACCATGTGACAGAGCAATAAATCTTAAAAACACAGATGATTAACCCTAACAAAGCAACATATGTTGGGTATTAACGGTATTTGTATACATATTGACAATTAATTAATCAGCCTGTCTTTCAACAATCCCAGCCAGATTGAAGGATAGTTCACCCAAAAATGAAAATTCTGCCATCATTTAATCACCCTCATGTTGTTCCAAACCCATGTGGCTTTTTTTTTTTCTTCAGTGGAAGAAGAAATTTTGAAAACTGGTTGCTGTTTTCCATGCAATTGCAATGAATGGGGACCAGAGTTTTCAAGTAGTCCTTACAACATATCCGCTATATTCCAAGTCTTCTAAAGACATGTGATTGCTTTTGTGTAAGGAAAAGACCTAAGGTTAAGCTCCATGGAAGAAAATGTGAGCACCCCCTGTCTGTTTGTGAGACCAATCCATCACATATCATCTATATCTAGGTGACGATATGCACAAAGAATGCGAATCAACAGAAACAAAAGAAGAAGAGTGAAAGTGAAAGTGGAGATTTAAAGTAAAAAAGGACTGAAATATTTATATGTTTCTCACCCACACGGATCATATCACTTCTAAAGACATGTATTTAACCACTGGAGTTGTATGGATTACTTTTATGATGCCTTTATTTCAACCCATTCTCATTCCCTAAGCGTCCATTTTTGACGCTTGTGCAGAAGCCGTCAAGGTGCTCCCTGGTGTCCTCTCACTGACGCGGTGAGAAACCCCATTATTTTCAACGAGAAAATGTTGTCGTCAGATATACATAATTTGATATACATTACACTATTTATAGATATTTTTAAGCACCCAACTGCACATTTATGCCTAAACCTAACCAGTTCTCAACAACAGAAAAGATGTAACAAGCAGATAAATTGCAGTCACGATCATTTATTTTTAAAAATGCACTATAATAATATTCCAAACCATACGATGGCACTGTGTGAGTAGCAGAGTGAAACTGAAGGTTTTAATTGGTAAAAATTTTCCCCCTCCGTGAAGACATCCTGATCCAGTGTCATCCTGATTCTATCGGCATGTCTCATTCAAAAAATACATGTACATCCGAACTTGAGGTCGTTGTAATTGGTCACAAGACATGCGAGAGCCAATGGTAAATACTTGAGCTCGTGACAATCTGTCACAAGACACGCGAGAGCCAATGGCATAATCGCTGAGTCTCTGACGTCAAACCTGTGTCATTACGCTTGAGGTGGCAATTTTTGAATGTGTTATAACAAAACTTGTGCAGGATGTGTTACAGTGGACGGCAAGTGACCGTGATCGGTGACAAAAAAACCTACATTTAGGTTTGTTCTTCACATGATTGTAAGACTCGGAAAATACCCGGAATGTAACGAGTCACTTCAGCAGTGCAGGATGTGCACAGACAGATTAAAAAGACATATAAACAACAGATTAAAGATTAACCACTGAACAAATCTTGCTGATTTCAAATGAAATGAAAATCATTCCCCCAACATAAGTCACAATGACAAAATCGTACCCCAATGTTTAATTAAACGATTCTAAAATTCGAATGCCCATTGCATCAGTCAGTTGACGTCAAAGGTTTCTCGTTGAAAAGAACGCACTTGCCGGATGTGTTGCAGACTGATGCCAGAGGGCACTTTTGGCATTTGTAGAATGACGCGCTGCGCTCTTGTGCAAGCGTCAGTCTTTTACGCCTTGGGAGTGGAACATGTTGTTTATTTGCTTTTTTGGAGCTTCAGAATTTTGGTCACCATTCACTTGCATTGTATAGACCTACAGAGCTGAAATATTCTTCTAAATCTTTGTTTGTGTTCAGTAGAAGAAAGAAAGTCAGACACATCTGGGATGGCATGAGGATGAGTAAATGATGAGAGAATTTTCATTTTTGGGTGAACTATTTCTTTAAAGTTGTCATCATCTATATATTTTCCCCTTTATGACACCTTGATATGACAAACTTTATTCATTTATTCTGTTTTGTGATTTTCAAAAGCAGCGATTCAGTCATTTTTTATTACCCTTTTATCATAAAAGTGGGCGGCAGTGTCACTCTGACAGAAGGAATGTTGCATTATTCAGGGCGTTGTTTTTGTCTTATTCTCAGTGTGCATCTGTCTTTCTCATTTAAATGAAAGGATGACAGGAGTGCTGAGACCCACCAAACAGAAACCCAGTATGAGGCGTTCTCGGAATGAACCTTACAGGTAAGTCCACGGACATTTCTCCCTAAGTGCATATTTAACAACTCAGGTCATGAAGAATCATACTATATCTGTACGTGGGAGTGATGCCCTGTTCCACTCATATTCCGACATATTGCTGATTTACTTGTTTAATGTAATTTCAATCTGTCATCATAAGTCATTTTGTCAACTATGTCTCTCTCTGGTCCCTCAATCATGTAACCCATCTTGTCCTTGCCACAAGTTTGGGGTGTTTTTTAATATGATTTGTGTTTTTATGATTTGGAGCCCCAGGCATATCTAAGCATTCAAATATCATATAGACTTGATAGAAATCATGAAAAAAAAAAATGTCAGGTCAACTCATTGTGGCGGAGAGTTTTGTAGAGCAGGCACCACTCACATCCTCAGAAAATGTAAAAAATCTAGTTATGATCTGTCTGTTTATTGAGGACTACAGATGCCAAATTGACTATTGACCCATAGTACATTGACCCATAATGTACTTTAAGAAGTACACAGTCTAGACTTAAATTATTCATGGGATTCTGGACATCTTTTCCTCTTTTGCTCTTTTCATCCACTCTTTGTTCGGCTCTTTCTTGCATCAATACTGTAGTTTCACAGTCCATTTAACCTCATTTACCTTCCTAAGCATCCAACCAGCACTTTACCACATCAAAACACACACACACTAACACACACAATGGCAATTTACAGTAGTTCAATTATTTGTGTAATGGTAAAAGGGTGGCTTTAAGTTCTTGTCTATAGGCAAGCATCACTGTAATTGTTGTTGCTTATACAGTATGAAAGGCTTAGGCACTTTTCGAAAAACCTAAGCTCAAGTGTTAAACTTCAGCACTTGACTCATCCCACACCGTCTGTGCTACAGACATAAACGACACCTCAAATTGTGCAGCTTATTGAGGAGAGGTGTGGTATTACTTTTCTGAGCAATCAAACTTACAATATTTACTCATGCTGTACACAAACCTGATGGTCTATATTCATTTGTCCATGTATTTTACACACATAATACATTTAACACTGAATCCATGGAGGACTTTTGTTGGAATAGCAGCTTACAGTAGCTGTTAATAGGGCATGATGTTGCTTTGTGTTCATAATTATTTATTATTGGGCGTGTATGATTGCTTCCATTTTTCACTGTAAAAATACTACAAAGTTTTAAAAACGTTTGTTCTGTCGATTTGACAGATCTGACCAATCACGCATAAATGGGATGATGGTATTGTAGTCATGTGACTCATATACACAAAGTGTAAACACTGCAAAAAGTATTTTCTTACTCAGTATTTTTTTCATTGTTTTCCAATAAAAATATGTAAACATCTTTAAAACAAGATAAATTGACTTGAGAAGCAAAATGAGATATTTAGTCTTGTTTTCAGAGACATCTAACAAAATGTAGTAAGGTTTATGCTTAAAACAAGAAAAGACTATTTGCCAATGGGTTATGAAAATATAACTTATTTTCCCTTTGAGTAAAGTTATCCTTTCATACCCCATTGGAACCCCATTTTTCTTGGTTTAATAATAAACCTCACTACATTTTGTTAGATTTCTCTGACTTAATATATTATATCATTATTCTTCTCAAGTATATATATATATATATATATATATATCAATTAACCCTTATGTAGTGTTGGGGTCAAAAGTGAACATTTTGAAAATTGCTTCTTTAAAAAACATTGTTTCCTTGATTGTTTCTCAGTGGCATGAGGTTTGGTAACTTTTCCTACATTTGCTATCTATACACACACAAAAACAATTTGGCTGGATTTTGGTGGTGTAGTGGTGTGACAAAAAAACTCAAACACATTGTGTTCAGGGTCAAATTTGACCCCACATAGTAAAAAACTGAAAAAAAATAAATAAATAAATAAAAAGAAAGAAAAAGGGGCATTTTGTTAAATTATTTGTCAAATAAAATCAATAAATCAGCCACAATGCAGAACACACACACACACACACACACAAATGAAGGGGTGATACTATAACACATCCACAATGTGGAATGTACATGCTCACATACACACACAGTAATGAGTAGGTAAGACTATAACAGAGAGCATTTTTTATAGGATTTGTCAAATAAAATCAGCCACAATACAGAACACACACAGAAATTAAGGGGTGAGACCATAACACATTCACAATGGAGAACACACACACACACACACACACACACACACACACACACACACACTTTGTCTATTGAGTTATTGAATTTTGGATGTTCTCTTTGTATCACCATGGTCAGTAATCATAATGTGGCACCATTGCAAAAACACCTCAAACCCCCCAAAAAAAAAAAACAAAAAAAAAAAAAGCTCAACTTTGACAAAAAATAGTGATTTTATTTATGTCTATGATAATGTCTAAATATATCCCAATGCATAACTTGTGATAAGATCTAAAAAAATAAAAATACATGACACATTTTTCATATTTTCTCCATGAATGAAATTGAGAAATGTAGATCTTCACTGAAGTGAATGAAACATAAAATATTATTATTTTAAATGAAAATTAATGGTGTAGTTTGGTGATTTAGAGGTAAATAAGGTAAAAAATAAATAAAAATACCACAAACACTGAACACTGAATGTTTTGCACTGAATAATAATGAATATAATAATATATTATTATAGTTAATTATAATATAATCTAAAATAATGGTAATTATTATTTATATATAATTGGCTATAACTTTGCAATTTTTGTTGTCCTTTTCCTGTTTTTGCCCTTTTATTGTGAATTGATTTAGGACCAATACTGACGTACCAGAGGCTGATATCGTATTGAAGCCAGAATTTTGTTATTAATTTAACCCTACCCAGAAAATCCTAGTAATGCCCTCGTAATCATCCAGAACACCTAGCAAACACAGAAAATTTAAAGATGTAGTTCATGTGTGTGCAATTTGACTGGCATCGCTCTCTCTCCATCTCTTTCTGTCTTTCGCTCTCATAGCTCTATGTGACTCACACAGCTGTGCTTATTTGCCTCTTTGTTAAGTGTTTTCACACATCAGGAACTTTGTTCTCGATCTCATCAGAGGATCTGACATCTCATTGGTTATAGCCTGCAGTCAGATTGAGAGGAGGGCTGTTTGTTAATGCATTAGTGAGCACTGAGATTCAGCACAACCTCTGGGTTCTCTTTGCATTTAAAAACACCTCCCATAAGGCCATTTAGAAAACCTCTCAGAATAATTGCAGAAGCTGTGTAAATTATTGTCTCTGCATTAAACGATCTTGTATTTTTACTAGGGGATCTGTGTGTTAATAGCAAAAGTCTGAATTTAAAGGTGAAGTTTGTAATTTCTTTGCAAATAGTCACCAAATGCAATTGCACAAAGAAGAAATTGTGCAAAAGTTGCAAGTGTGTTTAGCACGTTGCTATGCGGTAGTTGGTGTCCATGGTGGTTGCAAGGTTACTTATTGGTCCAAGTCAAAAGAACCCACCCCATGTCTCTATGATGGTCTGATCTCAAGGTATGGCTCGTGTCCCAAACTCCTTCTATGCAATGTTATTCACCCATTTTTAGATCTTCCAGGTGAAAATACTATGTCTGATCATTTATAAAATAGCCCATCTTTTCTCAACAATTCTCATGATTTGAGGTATCATTCATGTTCGTAGAACAAACAGTGAGGGACAATTTTTCTCACCAAAGTATAGAACTTAACTTAGAGGTTTGTTCAAATTCCTAGCCATAAGTTTTAGAATCAGTAGTAATAGTGATACTTTTCTTGCTGAGAGTAGGTTATTTTAAGAGCTGTATGTCAGTATCTTAAGACTCTTTTAACTAAGCCGGTCTGATCCCACTGCAGTCTAAATGTATATCTCCCTCAATCACTATAGTGCTCTGAAGCAAAGTAAATTACAGCTCCCTATCAGTGGATCAGTATGTTTGTGTGTGTGTGTGCAGGGACGGACTGGCCATAGGGAGACCCGGGACTGGGCCGGCTGCGAAACAGGGCCGAATGGGCCGCAATAAGCTGAAACTGGCCACCGCGTTATGCCGAACAGGCCGCGACAGGCTGTAAAGGGCCGCAAAACGGCGCTGCAATATGCCGAAGGGGGCCGCAATATGCAGAAAAGGACAGTGACACACCCACTCAACAAATTTTGGGCTAGCTTCTATGTAAAATCCAGGGCCGATTTCTCTTTCCAGTCCACCCCTGTGTGTGAGTGTGTGCATGTGTGTGTGTGTGTGTGTGTGCCACAAATTGATGTGAACTGTGTTCAATACAGGAAAACCTGTTAGGGCCATAAAACACTTGAATAGGAGCAATATACTATTTTAACAACACTTTCAAACTCAGAACATAGCAAGGACACACTGTTGTCTCTATACAATCCAGATGTTATTGAAACAGTGACAAGGTCAATGGCCATTTCAGAAATGGCTTTTATATATATACACTATATTGCCAAAAGTATTCGCTCATCTGCCTTTAGACGCATATGAACTTAAGTGACATCCCATTCTTAATCCATAGGGTTTAATATGATGTCGGCCCACCCTTTGCAGCTATAACAGCTTCAACTCTTCTGGGAAGGCTTTCCACAAGGTTTAGGAGTGTGTTTATGGGAATTTTTGACCATTCTTCCAGAAGCGCATTTGTGAGGTCAGACACTGATCTTGGACGAGAAGGCCTGGCTCGCAGTCTTCGCTCTAATTCATCCCAAAGGTGCTCCATCGGGTTGAGGTCAGGACTCTGTGCAGGCCAGTCAAGTTCTTCCACACCAAACTCACTCATCCATGTCTTTATGGACCTAGCTTTGTGCACTGGTGCGCAGTCATGTTGGAACAGGAAGGGGCCATCCCCAAACTGTTCCCACAATTTGGGAGCATGGAATTGTCCAAAATCTCTTGGTATGCTGAAGCATTCAGAGTTCCTTTCACTGGAACTAAGGGGCCAAGCCCAGCTCCTGAAAAACAACCCCACACCATAATCCCCCCTCCACCAAACTTCACAGTTGGCACAATGCAGTCAGACAACTACCGTTCTCCTGGCAACCGCCAAACCCAGACTCGTCCAACAGATTGCCAGATGGAGAAGCGTGATTCATCACTCCAGAGAACGCGTCTCCACTGCTCTAGAGTCCAGAGGCGGCGTGCTTTACACCAATGCATCCGACGCTTTGCATTGCACTTGGTGATGTATGGCTTGGATGCAGCTACTCGGCCATGGAAACCCATTCCATGAAGCTCTCTACGCACTGTTCTTGAGCTAATCTGAAGGCCACATGAACTTTGGAGGTCTGTAGCGATTGACTCTGCAGAAAGTTGGCGACCTCTGCGCACTATGCGCCTCAGCATCCGCTGACCCCGCTCTGTCATTTTACGTGGCCTACCACTTCGTTGCTGAGTTGCTGTCATTCCCAATCACTTCCACTTTGTTATAATACCACTGACAGTTGACTGTGGAATATTTAGTAGCGAGGAACTTTCACGACTGGACTTGTTGCACAGGTGGCATCCTATCACAGTACCACGCTGGAATTCACTGAGCTCCTGAGAGCAGCCCATTCTTTCACAAATGTTTGTAGAAGCAGTCTGCATGCCTAGGTGCTTCATTTTATACACCTGTGGCCATGGAAGTGATTGGAACACCTGAATTCAATTATTTGGATGGGTGAGCGAATACTTTTGGCAATATAGTGTATATATATATATATGTCAGTGTTTCCTGCACCGCTCCAGCGCCACAGCAAAAGAAGAAACTCAAGTTGTGAAATGGCAGTCTGAATTGAATGTAATGAGATAAAATTAATGCTTGCCGTGAAATAACGCAAAAACAACACATCTTTCTATTGCACTGTGTAGGGCTGAACGATCCATCGAAATAAAATTTAAATCAAGATATGACTGTGGTGGTGAGGGCGTGGTCGAGTGCCCGTCTGGGGAGAAAGCGATAAAGACATCCACCTGAGATGAATTGTGACTAATTACAGTTTCTATGTTCACAGTGAGAGTCGGGGGAGATAAAAGACAGCCCAGTCCACAGAAAGAGGGAGAGAGATACAAACCAGAGACTTTGTGTGTGTTCTAGAGAGTGTTTTGTTTGTTGAAAAGCCAATACTGATGTGTCTGTGCTGAAAAGCCCCTCTGTTGTTGTAAAGCTGAAAAGCAATTGAACAAGTATTAAAAGTAATGCGTATGGATGGAGCGGGGCTCGTCAAATTTACCACCTCAACCTACTAAAACCATGGAGAGAGGCGGTCCCCGTATCCTTGGCAAGGGAAGTTCTGGAGAGGGAGGAGCTTGGTCTGGAGGTGAGTCTAAAAGCCAATCAGGTCACTCCGGTCCCTTGTGGAGACAACCTCTTGCATTCACAACGTACGAAGGTTGCCAGATTGCAAAAAAGTTTCTCTGATGTGTTTTCGCCTCTCCCTGGCTGCACTAACCTCATAGAACACCACATCTAGACAACTCCCGGGGTAGTGGTACGTACTCAGCCCTACCACTTACTCGAACACAAGAAACAGGTAGTACGGAAGAATTAAAGGCCATGCTCGATATGGGAGTAATAGAAGAATCCCACAGTGAACCACCAAGCCAGCCCTCAAGTGGGCGGTCCTCACTCTCCGCTACTATTTGTTGGGACGAGCATTCACCCTCTGTTCGGACCATGCTCCTCTCCAATAGCTCCACCTCATGAAGGATGCCAATGCCTGGATCACCCGTTGGTATCTGGCACCCAGCCATTTAATTTCGAGGTGGTTCACAGACCGGGGGCACAGATGATTTTGATTTTTTCCGTGCTGAAATAGCCATTTTCACTCCAGTCCATTAACCTCCATCAGGCTTCTGTGATTCTGAGTCATTTTACCAAAATAACACCCCCCCCACCCCCCCCACCCACACACACACACACACACACACACACACACACACACACTGTTAGCATTCAATCTGAATTAATCAATCTGAATTCCCTCAGGAAATAAATTAATCATGTTAGACACATCAAGGAGAAGTGAGCAGTCTCACTTAACACAAAAACAGTCAGATTTACACCACTTTCCAATAGTCTATCATCTCAGTGATTTTTGTCCCAGTGCCACAGTTCACATGCTCAGTCCAACAAACAGATGCGCAAACAATGCAGCAAACAGTTTCTGCTGGCTAAAATGTTAGATTAGGATTTTCATGCCAATTCACTATTTTTTAAACGCTTAATCCTCATAAAAGTGATATCATTGCCTAATGATGTCTTTATGACCCCTGCTATTCTAGAATTTACTCAGCCACCAACCAATCCATCTTTGTGGAAAAAATGAAAGTTGATGTCTGTTCAGATGTGCATGAATCAATCAACCAACCCACCAATCAACCAACCAAACAACCAACCTAACAACCAACCTACCAAACAACCCACAAATCAGCCAATCTACAAATCAATCAATCAACCAACCAACCAACCAACCCATAAATCAACCAACCAATCTACAAATCAATCAATCAATTAATAAATCAATTAACCAATCAACCTACAAATCAACCAACCCACCAATCCACCAACCAAGCAACCCCCCATAAAACCAACCTACCATACAATCAAGAACCCACCAAACAACCAATCACAAATCAATCAATCAATAAGCCAACCTGCTAATCAATCAATCAACCAACCAATCTACCAGCCAAACAATGTTCTAGAATTTACTCAACAGCCATCACATCCACCTTTGCAGGGAAATCAGCTGCTCTCTTTCTGTGAGCTGTCAGACAGCGAGTGAACTCTGGATAATGAAGCTTATCTGAGAGATCCGCTTGCCACTTTAGAACAAAATCTGATTAGTTTTAAGAGACCTCGCTGTGCGGCATGTAATCCCATTTCCTTTGCAAAGAGAGAAGTGAAAAGAGACATGAGGAATGTGTATTAGCATTTTAATAATATGCAGTTTGGTTGGAGCAGTGAAATAACAGATTGTAGTTGTGTCTAGAAGGAAACCCTTATTCTTTGAAAAGCCTCGCAAGATTCATATGTGACATTCTACACTGTGACTCTGTTCCAAAAGCTAGAGAGCCGTCTTGCTGTTTACTGTGTTTCTAAAGGCCAAAGTATACTTTGTGCATGCACAGTATGTGTGATGCAAATTGCATCATCAGCACAGCCGCACGGGTTGACCGCGCGCGCCTAGATTTTCTTCACTCACGCACATGGTCCTCATCTGTGCGTGTCGTCTGTGCATGCGCTGGCCATTGACTGTACTAAAAGAGTATCACAAAGCAGCTGTAGTGCGCATGCTTCGAACGCGTTCGTGTTCGTTCACGGTCAGAAAATATACTCACAACTCACAGTCGGCCGGGTGTGATCCAATCCGCAATGCGCAAAAACGAAGTATACCTGGGCATTAAGGCAGCATCCTAATAAAATGGAACCTTATAGTGACCCATTTAGAACACTCTACATGGGTAGCAACTCTGTGCTTCATATAAATAGTGTTCCTCAAGCAAAGCGTACAGGAGACTTGACTCACAATTTATTTGTCACTAAACTAACAACGTAATACTCTAATTAGCATAAAATATGTAAAACACACAAATATTGGATAAAACAACTTGTTTTTATTTAGAATTAATTATTTTTTATGGATACTTTTCCATAAACGCCTATGATACCTTAAAATGCTCCCTAAGTAGGCAGCTCACTAGGAGCCTGTGTTTATTTGGCGACCTGCAGCAACCCTCCCACTCCCCTACGCCTGTCTCTAACTTTGGTAGCAAATGCTCATCTCGCAAATGTTTTGCAGAAAAAGGTTTACCCTCTAGACATCACTGTGGTTAGTGCATGTGATCCAGACAGGTTGAGCTGTGGTACACATGTGGGAGATGCAGGTTCAGTTACATCTTGTTTCATGTCCAGTCTCCTATTCATAGTCCATCGAATAAAAGTAGCAAATATGCACTCTCTCATTCAAATTAGCCAAAGAACCCCAAGAAGTGTTAACAAAGTTTATTTTACAGCCATCAACCATGATTTGATTCTTGCTATTGCTAAACTGTAATTTTAACAGAAATAGAATGTAAAAATGCTACAGTAAAAAAAATCTAAAATGGTTAACTGGTATGTTAATGAACATGTTAAAATGTATGTTAAAAAAGTATATTTTAACCAGACAATAAACATAATTTTATGGTAAAATATTGTAATTTTTTATTTATTTTTTGCCTGGCCAAAACAAAGTCACCGTTTGGATTTAAATAAGCAGATACTTAAGAGCCTATGACTGGATCATTATTGCAGTGATTAATATGTTTCAGCTGGCAACAATTATTTTACCCCTAACTGATGCAGTGTGTTGCTTCTCATAGCTTAAACAACCATGTCGGAAAACATATCCCGTGGTCGTGGAAAAGATGTTACTGTGTTTCAGAAGGGGCAAATTATTGGTCTGCATCAAGCAAAGAAAACAACTAAGGAGATTGCTGAAATCACTGGAATTGGGTTAAGAACTGTCCAACGCATTATTAAACCCTGGAAGGATAGTGGTGAACCGTCAGTTTCGCGGAAGAAATGTAGTCAGAAACAAAACTTGAATGATAGTGATCAGAGATCACTAAAATGCTTGGTGAAGTCGCATCGTATAAAATCAACGGTAGAACTCACAGCTATGTTTAATAGTGAAAGGAAGAACATTTCCACACGCACAATGCAAAGAGAACTTACAGGATTGGGACTAAACAGCAGTGTGGCAACAATAAAGCCACTTGTTAGTGAGGCTAATCAGAAACAATGACTTCAGTTTGCTAGGGAGAATAAAGAATAGACTATGGAGCAATGGAAAAAGGTCAAGAGTCCAGATTTACCCTATTCCAATGCGATGGGCGTGTCAGGGTAAGACATTTTAAATAAACATATAAAAAATTACAAAGAATTTATGAATCTGTGCAGCCAAAATTTCTAAAGTATGATGCCTTGCTTCACATTGGGAGTATGCCTATGATACTTTAAAATGCTCCCTAAGTAGGCAGCTCACTAGGAGCCTGTGTTTATTTGGCGACCTGCAGCAACCCTCCCACTCCCCTACGCCTGTCTCTAACTTTGGAAGCAAATGTTCATCTTGCAAAAGTTTTGCAGAAACCTTATGAATGAAAATGCGCATGGTGTGATTTCAGATTGGATGGGCGTGGTCTCGACTCCGTTTGTGGTCTTTGTTAATTGTGTGCATCTGGAGCTGGTCAAGTGTAACATTTACTAAAATACAACATCATAAACACTATCCACTTCTTGAGATGTCTATGATAATGTATCACACGATTCACATGTGATTTCCATGTATTCATTTATAGACTAAACCTGAGCGCAATGTTAAATTCATGACCTGAAGTGATGATTTCACTTCGGAGCACGTCTATCCATCTTTTAAAGTTGACCACATTATGTCCACATCAGCGATTAAAAAATTATCTGGTTAAGACTTTATTCAGAATTGTTTTTTTAAATACTCCATAAAGGTTTAAATGCTCATTCATCTATGAGGAATATTCCTCCTGATGTAAAACAAAGAAACTGAAACATGCTCCATCTTTTTTTCTCCTTCTTTAAACTGTTACCTCTTTTAAGGTGCTATATAAATGTAACATTATTATTATTATTATTATTATTATTATTATTATTTAACTAAATAATGGTGTCTTATCGGAAAAATTTCTGATAGACTTACGGGACTTTGACCTGTTTGTAGGCTATATTGATATTATTTTCATTTATTTTAATGTTTGAATTTGTATTTATTATTCACTGCAAAATGTGTGCTTGACATTTCACATTTTGCTTGACACCTCCTGCCTTCAGAACAATGTTGTTATACGTACATGCACAGAAAAACAAAAATTCTGTTTCATGCAGATATTAATATCTGAAATACCAGGAGAAACCACAACATATTCCACAGTTAATGTAGCTTACAAATTCAGCTGCATATGGTAAGAAAAAAAAGAATAAAATCATATATTTTTTTAAATAATAGTTGTATAATTATAATAATACTAATTATTATTATTATTATTAATTATTATTATTATAATTAGGCTATTATTATGAAAAGGCATATACAAGGCACATTTTATTAATAGAAACTATAAATGTAAGAGTAACATTTAAAAATAGGCATTTCATTTAGTTTTGACACACTTCCGGTTTAAGCCCCACCCACAACCAGTTCTATCCGAATACAGAGACAGATACAACAGATACAGATACAATTACAGATAATGGCTACGCTGCACACCCCTAGTGCCCACTGTACAAGCCTCTGGAGGCAGTGTTATGATCTGGGGTTCAGCTGACTACCTGAATGTACTGAATGACCAGGTTATCCCATCAATAGATTTTTTCTTCCCTGACAGCACGGGCATATTCCAGGATATTCCAATGCCAAACTTCATCAGATCAAATTGTGTAAGAGTGGCTCAGGGAGCATGATGAATCATTTTCACACATGAATTGGCCACCACAGAGTCCTGACCTTAACCCCATTGAAAGTCTTTGGAATGTGCTGGAGAAGACTTTACAGAGTGACCATAGTCACTTTGACAAGGGCCAAATTGTTATGGCCAGACGACTGGGTCAGAGCATCTCTAAAACGGAAAGGCTTGTGGGGTGATCCCGGTCAGCAGTGACAACCTACCGACAGTGGTCCGAGGCGACAGGGTGTTGGGTGCCCAAGGCTCATCAATGTGCGAGGGCAACGAAGGCTATCCCATCTGGTCCGAACCGAAAGAAAGTCAACTGTGGCACAAGTCACAGAAAATGTTAATAATGGGTAAAGGAGGAATGTGCCACAACACTCGCCCTGAGGGATGTGCTGGACCAACAAGTCCGATCCACTGCGGCCCCAGCTCGCTGCTAATATCTTGGTGACAGATACCACAGGACACCTTCAGGGGTCTTGTAGAGTCCATGCCTTGCCGGATCGGTGCTGTTTTTTTTTTTTTTACCATAAATTTGTAAAAGGTAGGTGTTATTAGGGGGAGGGATATTCTCATTTAGAGAGTTGTTTTTTGTTTGTTTTTTTGACAAAATTTGTAAAGGCCCCATAGTACAAGATTATATCAGATATTTTTGGTCTGTTTTAATGGGAGATTTTTTTTTAAATGTGTATGTCTGATAAAAGTTTAGTTTGTCAAATTTTAGGACACTAGCATATAGATGGCCTCAAAGTTAACAGGCATTGACTAAAAGCCTCAAAATTCCATTGGATCTTTAATAAATGAACATGCAAGGGTAGGGGGATGTGTCAAATGTTATGAATGACAGGCAGTCCATCTGCGAAGCTTTCTGTGGAGTTCTGTGGCCGCAAAATCCATATGGGCCCATTCATACCTCTATATCTATTTTTCAACTATTTCTAACCCCATTTGTTCTAATTGCAAACTTTATTACACTCTCGTCACCAGCAGCAAATGTCTCCCGATTTCTTATCTCCTGATATCTGCCTGTGGTCACAAACTGCAACGTTACGCCCCAGGGCATAATGGGAAAAGTCTCCTGTTTCATAGACACCATGCTAGTCTTTAAATAAAAGCTTTCCAATTTTTAAGACAGCTCTTTGTTGCCAGGTTTGTCTGAGATGTTCACAGCATGGCAAGGATGTGACAGAGCAGATAAAGTTGGAGACATAGAATGATCATTAAATTGCCACGGCGCTAATGCATGTATAGTATCATGCATAATTAGCTGTGATGTTCTTCAGCTGAGAAACAGGAAGCAGGCCAGAGCCTGCCAATAATAACCAAGGCTTGTGAATCAAACTTTAGAGCTGTCAGTGCCGAAAAGAGACTTTATATGTGTGCTACTTGAATCATTTTATATGCACACATTGTCTGCTTGTTTTAGCACCTGATTCACTAAAAGAATTATGCTGAGGTAATGGTGCAAAAATGCATAAAAATGTTGTGATGAACACAATTTTTGCATTGAAGAGAATGATAGAGACTTCATTTATGTATGTATGGAATGCTGTTATTATCACCTGGTTAAATTAGATGGTGGTTAGTGAATAAGATGCAGGTTGTTGTGCTGAGATTCCACTCACGAAAGTGTTGCAACTGTTTAGTGAATTCGCCACATCTTTTTTTTTTCTTTATTGCTTCTTTGTTTGCTTTGTTGCCATTTATTGCAGGGGAAATCTTGATACGTTTCGAGATAACTATGTTTAATTATCTGTTTTCCATTTACAGGGTTTTCGATTACCACCATGTTCCAATCTCCGTGACAACTATCCCGTGTGACTTCACTCCTACTCAACGGCCGTGTTCATCTTCCTCCGCATCTTCCACAGCCATGCGTCGAAGCAAAGACAAACCCACGAGCAGAAACAAGTCCAGGAACAGAGAAACCCAGTGTAAGAGTTCCTCCAGTGTAAGATCCTTATGAATTCCAGAGGGAAGTTGTATTGATCAAGCTCAGAAGACTTCAGTTATGTTTATATTTATTTATCAACCCTGTCTCAGATCAGATGTTTCTCTTAAAAATCATTCAGACTATAGAGTTTGATACGGATACCATACCTCCAATAATTTGGGTTTTAAAAAATTCAATGAATTCATATTGAAATGTCTGACTTTTGAATGTGGACTTATCTTGGCCAATCTGAGCACAGTTTGAGACATTTCATGTGAGAATACTGGGGACTTTATTTTAGGGGGGGAAAAAAAATCTAATAAACAGGAGAAATTCTACATGAAATATAGCTCGAACCCATTTTATTTCTGTAATATCGCATATTTCTGAGGCAAACAGGATATTCAATAAGAAAAAATTATAGGGCAGGTTTTAAGTTTATCCATTGAGAATTGATTAGATAATTTCTTTCAGAATGGAGCCAGGTGGTTGATAGAGAGGGGTTGAAAAGTAAAGGTCCAATATACTTCCAGATATGTTCTTCTTCATTCAGGGGTAAAAAAAAGTTTGAAACAGCCAAGCAACGTTATACTGTTTGCGGTCATTCAGACACCTGCCACACCACTATGGGAGGTGTTTAGAAGGACATTTATATATGAGGATGCTCAGTAAAACTTTAACTAATGTGACATTAAAATGTGTTATCAATTACTTTATGCCATATTCTATGAGTTAAATTCACACTAGATCAGTAAAAGATTGTTTTTAACAAATCCATGATGATTTAAAGTAATCCATATACAGTAGAAAATGCACAATTTGTCTTGTTTTCATTCTGAATTCACGAAGCTAATGCGCTAACATGCTAAAATTCATGAAGCTAATGCACTAACTTGCCAAAATAAGCACCAATTACAATCTGTTATTGTAATTTATTTTGACATTGATACAACTGCAAAGATTTGTGAATAAAAGAGTGTTAATGGGCAGAATACAGACAAAAGAATGATGATAAGAGGGGCACACCTTATTATGGGCAGATGTGTGAATGGCTTTCACTGCAGAAGGCACAAGTGAAGCAGCATAAAAAAGAGTGAATGGGCACTTGAGAGTTTTTGTCGTGTATTTTGTTAATTCGTGTTTTTCATGTCTTTTATTTTGAAAAGTTTATTTCTAGTTCCTGTTTCATGTCATGTGTTCCCTAGTCATGTGATTCCTGTTTCCCTCCATGTTCTTGTGTCTTGTTTTCATTGTTTGATTGTTTGATTATCTTGTTTAGATTTCTGTCTGTTCATTGGTCATCTTTGTCATGTGTTCTCCCATATCTAGTATTTAAGCCCTCATGTTTTCCATTGTCCTTTGTCAAATATTATGTGTGTTTGGTAATGTGCCATGCTATGTCAAGTTTATGTCAAGTCAAGATTATAGTCAAGTTCATGTTTATGTTTCACGTTTATAGTTAGGGTTTTTGGTTTTCACATTTATTAATACATTTGCACTTGGGTTCTTCATTTCATCGTCTTCGTCATTGCCAGCAGCCAATCATTACAGAAATACTTGACCGAACAATGAACCCAGCAATTCAACTCATCCGCCTACGTCAGGGGAATCGTCCGCTGGAGCATTATGTAGAGGACTTCTGCGATCTGGCCTGCCAGGTGGACTTTAATGAGGTCACCCTCAAAGACATTTTCCATTTTGGATTGAGTGAGCAAATCTCCACTTCGATGCCTGGCGGTCGCAGTTCCCTCAGCCTCGTCTCTCCGATCCGTCAGCTCCACCGGGGACCTCCTTCCCTATGGCTCCACCTTGGTCCTCAGTCTCACCGGCTCCACCTCAGTCTTCCGATTCCCCCAGCTCCGCCTTGCTCCTCCGAGCCTCCAGCGCCGCCTTGGTCCTCCCTGCCTCCGGCTCCACCCTGGCCCTTAGAGTCTTCGGCTGCTCTCCGGGCACCAAGTTCCATGGTGTCGCCCTTCAAGTCTCTCACGGCTCCGCTTTCCATGGCTCCACCCCTCAAGTCTCTCTCAACCCCACCTCTTCATTTCATCGTCTTCGTCATTGCCAGCAGCCAATCGTTACAGTATTTGAGTAGATTTGATTCCTTTTGTAAACAAATTAAACGAAAAACAATCATGACATGTTCTTGGAAAATGTCTACGTGAACGATCGATACAGATGTAGGTCAATTTACACCAGCTCGCTAATGACTGCACGCCGATGTGTTCATCAATCAATATTTATTTATTTATACAACATATTTAAAAATAACCAAGGTTGACCTAAGTGCTGTACAATATAAAAATAATTACTACAGTAGATAGAACAGACAACAAAATAAAATAACAAGTACTCTGATAAAATTAAACAGTACACAATGTTTATGGAATATTAAAGGCCAGAGAGAATAAGTGTGTTTTTAGAGCAGATTTGAATGCTGAAATTTAAGGTGATAATCTGATATGAAGAGGTAGGTTGTTCCACAGTTTCAGACCGGCGACCCTAAAAGCGTGATCACCTCGTTTTTTAAGTCTGGATCTAAGCACAATGAGTAAACCAAGATCGCAAGATCTTAGAGTTCTAGATGGAGCATATGGATGAAGCAAATCTGACAAATATTTAGGGGCCAAATTGTTGAGTGCTTTGTAAACATATAATAAGATTTTAAAATCGATTCTATACTTGACTGGAAGCCAATGCAGCATCATTAAAATTGGTGTGACAGACTCATACTTACGAGTCCCCGTGAGAAGTCTGGCAGCTGCGTTTTGCACCAGCTGTAAACGGGAAAGAGAAGATTGAGAGACATCGTAGTAAAGCAAATTGCAGTAATCTAGACAAGATGTTACAAAGGCGTGAATCACAGTTTGAAAATTACTCTTGGATAAAAAGGGTTTAACCTTAGTGAGTAGACGAAGGTGGAAAAATTACTTTACAACAGTACTGATCTGCGTATTAAATTTTAGATTATTATCAAATTGGACACCCAGGTTTCTAGCACGGTGAGTTTTGTATGATGCAAGAGAACCAAGGTCCAGGTCAACAACACAGTTTTCCTTTGGCCCAAATAAGATAATTTCTGTTTTATTTTCATTTAGGTTTAGGAAACTGCTTTCACGCCATAACTTTACTTCGTTTAAGCAGGCCATCACGTTGTAAGGGGTGCTGATCATTATGTTTTATTGGAATATATATTTGAGTGTCATCAGCATATAAATGAAAAGACACTCCATACTTATTAAAAATAGAAGCGAGAGGGAGCATATACAGGGGAAACAATACCGGGCCAAGGATTGATCCCTGCGGGACTCCACAATTTAGAGATATACTAGAGGATGAGTGATGGCCAATATGAACAGTGAACCATCTGTTGGTCAAATAAGAGCGGAACCACTATAATACTGAACCACGAAGGCCCACTGATATCTCTAGACGGGTTAACAGGACCTCATGGTCAACTAAATCAAATGCAGCACTCAGATCTAGCAAAACTAAAGCCATGTATTTCCCAGAATCGGTCTCAGTAAAGATGTCACTTGAGACTCTTAAAAGAGCAGATTCTGTACTGTGTAAGGCTTTAAAACCCGATTGAAAAATGTCATGGATAGAATTTACAGTCAAATAAGATTGTAATTGAATCAGTACAACCTTCTCAAGAATTTTTGAAATAAAAAGTAAATTAGAAATAGGACGAAAATTGGACAAAGATGAGGGATCAAGGTTAGGTTTTTTAAGATATGGTGACACCACAGCATGTTTAAGGCATTTTGGGAAAGAGCCAGTGGAATACATTTGCTGATAACCAATAATAGGCCGTTACCAACTGTGTCAATAATTATTTTAAGGAAAAAAGGAGGAATAACATCCTGGGGACATATGGTTGGCTTTAGATGGTCAACAACATCTCTAAATAAGACCAAATCAATAGTCTCGAACTCAGACAAGGTGGAGGAGCATAATGGAGCATCAGGCAAAGTATATACAGAGTGAAACATCAGAGATCTTAATGTTGTAATTTTATCCACAAAGAATTTCCCAAAATGTTCACAAAGAGAAACAAAAGAATCTGAAAATGAATGCAAAGGAGGATTTAAAACAGAATTAACTGTAGAAAAAAGAACCTGAGGTCTATGACAATTATTAGTAATCATTTCAGAGAAGTATTTACATTTTGTGGCCTTTGCTGCTTTCTGAAACATATTATATGAGTCTCTCAAAATATCATAAGAAACCTGCAGTCTGTCCTTTTTCCATTTGCGTTCTTCACGTCTACATGCCTGCCTAAGGGAGCATGTTGTGTCAGTATGCCAGGGGACTGGCACAGGCTTATGATTTTTGTACCTTAGAGGCGCAATAGAATTCATAATATCTGCATAGGTGGAATTAAAAAGATTAATATGGTCATCGGCATCAGCATCAAGTTATGCAGAGCAGAGTCCATTTCCAGAGAGTTACATACTTCCTGATATGTTGCAGCAAACTCTTCACTGGAGAGCTGATTAAGAGTACGAGATAAGTGTGCAAAGTCAAATGACTCAATTAAATGTAAAATTTCTGTAGAGTATGGTTAATATGTGAATATTGAAATCGCCCAGTAGCAATATTTTTTCATGCCTGGTAACTAGGTCCCCAATTAGTACAGCAAATTCACTTAGGAAATCCTTGTTTTGCTGAGGTGGACAATATATAAGAGCAATGACAATGGGATTTACTAAGACTAATTGTAGAAGTTGCACTTCAAAGCTGTGATATAAGCCAGTAGGTAAAGATCTACAGTGAAAGGTGTCTTTAAAAACAGTCACCAGACCCCCTCCATGACCAGACTGTCTGGCTTAATCCAGGTCTCCAGAACACATAAAAAATCCAGTGCTTGTGAGGTAAGAACTCACGTTGACTGATATTAACTGACTGAATGCCATGAATGGGAATTAGCTGCTGGCCTCTAGGTAGGTGGAGCTCCAGGTCACACCTTCTTATGATGTGGACCAATGGTAGTAAGAAGGTGTTTAGCAGCCGGTAAGAAGTTTCCTAAAACCCCAGCGAGCTGTAACGAACCACAGAAACGCAAAATCACCTTCTTTTTGGCCAGATTTTGTTCTAAATGATGTCACACCAGTTCGGTCTTCAATTACCTATGAATTATATTTGGGCCTTAAGAGAGATTTGTGAAAAAAGTTGTTTTAGAGGCGGAGCAAGTTCTTTGAGCAATATCACAGGAGCAAGAGAGCTGTTGTTCTGAATATGTTGATATCACTATGTAACAATTTTTGTTCCTGGGTAGTAAGTGTTATTTCCTAATTGCTTATGCCTCAAAAGTATAGAAAATGGCTATTATTCCCCACAAACTTTGCTTTTGTGACCAGGACAGTGATATTTTGAAATTTACCTATTTCCAATGAGAAAATGGGTGAATTTGTGTCTTTCCGTTCACATAAAGTCAGAAAAAAACAACATATGAATTCAAAATCTTTCTTTATCTGTGGTCCGATGAAGACACCGGCTTTGACCTTTGCCTCAGACAGCTTAGGGAAGAAGTCTTGAAGGTACCTGAAGACTGCCGACTCCTTATCTAGAGCTCTGACAAATTGTTTCATAAGGCCCAATTTGATGTGCAGTGGTGGCATCAGCACCTTCCGGGGGTCCACCAGTGGCTCCCACTTGACGTTGTTCCTCCCCACAGAGAACTCGGTCCGCTGCGGCCAGTCCCGCCTGTGGTAGTGCGCCTTGGTGTCCCTGCTGTCCCAAAGGCAAAGATAGCAGGGAAACTTGGTAAAACCGCCTTGAGACCCAGCAGGACTGCCACCATTTTGAAGTCTCCTATGACCTCCCAGCCATACTCATCATACTTCAAGGAGTCCAGCAAGATCTTGATGCTGTTGTAATCCTCTTTGAGGTGCACTGAGTGAGCCAGGGGAAGAGACGGGTACTTGTTACCATTGTGGACCAGCACGGCTTTGAATATTACTTTAGTATAAATACATGTTCAGTTGGATTCATATGTTGTTTTTTTCTGACTTCACATGAACGAAAAGACACAAATTCGCCTGTTTTCTCATTGGAAATAGGTAAATTTCAAAATATCACTGTCCTGGTCACAAAAGCAAAGTTTGTGGGGAATAATAGCCATTTTCTATACTTTTGAGGCATAAGCATTTAGGAAATAACACTTACTACCCAGGAAAAAATAAAAATAAAAAAATAAAACAAACAAACATTTGTTACACTGTGTATTCAGACCAGAAACACAACTGTGAGTGGGATATTGCTTTAATACAACAGTTCAACAAACAAGTAAATAATAGGGCTGTCAATTTATCATAGTAATTAAGTACAATTAATTATATGAAAAATAATGCGTACAAAGCTCCGTATTTTTTTAATAAACATACATATTTTCCTACCAGCAATTCAAGCATGAAGTACTTACTGTAACTTCATGTTTTTATGAGCTGCATCAGCAGGGGGCAGTGAGTGCATCTCAACAAACCTTGCAGGTCAGCCACTGAATGAGAACTGCTCACACCGGACAGTTCTTGACAGCTTGACAAAGCATAACAAAATGCAGGGATCTTGAAACATGATTTTCAAAGTTTCAGCTACTTTTACCATGACACAGCATCCAATAAACACGGCATATATGATGCTGAAAATCAGTGAAATGCTCTTAAAGAGTCCGTCTGACACATACGTATATAGACAACAATTAAAAGTGATGCAAACGGAACGCAAGACCACATCCTGTGAAAACAGGACAGATTAACAGCCTTAATTGCAAAATGGATTGCTTTTGACTGTAGGGTGGCTCAATGATAAGGGACTAAAACAAACAATATTGACTTCTAAAGCCACTTTTTGTATTGTCTAAATTATGCTTTACTGGTCAGCCACAATAATTCAATATATTTCAAACTGAATATCTGAATTATTATTTTTATTATAGGTCCTATATATTATATTTTTAATTATTTGCATAATTATTTTTTTAATTAATTATTTTGTTAATATTCAATTACTTTTATTTGGGGGCTTTTCTCATCAAATATTGATATTTTCATTTAATTTTGGTTAATTCGATAAATGAATTGTCATTTCATGTAACAATTTTAATTGAATGACTTGCGTTTCAGACAAAAACGGGCAAGTAAATGCGTGTATTTCTTTTCCACCAGCAAAAATAGTTCCAAAAGAAGCCAAAGCATAAAGCACAACTCTACGCTCTGCACAGCTCTAATATTCTGGTGTCAAACTAGTTTTCATTTGTAAATGAATCAGTGCTTTTGAATGAATCTTTTAAGTGAACACATCGTTCAATCAAATTTGAGGACTGGAGCAAACTATTGTATCATACAGTTAAATGACAGAATATGATGACATTTTTAAAAAAAAAAAATTTTTTTTATAAAGTGCACACAAGATCTGGAATGTGCATTAAGAAAGTAAATAGAGTCAATTCTGATTTCATGTTGACTTTGAGTAGATGTTTTTAGCCACAAAAGCTTGACTTCGAGAGTTGTGTTCCAAAACATGCAAGAGCACGATTTGAAATGCAGCACAATTATATGTTCCTGTAGGTACATTTGAGGGTAACTCTATCGTCCCCTAAAGTCTATGACTTCTATAGTCATGCAAGAATGCATGTAAAGTATAAATAACAGCACCATGTGCTTGCAATTCTTTTGCATACTTGTGTAAAGTATGTTTCTGGTCTTGGATCTCTTGCTATGTCAGAATATGCATATGTCTCCCTCATGATGTTTAGCACCCAAGGATTTTGTTTTGGTGTATGCTGAGTATATAATTGTGTTTTTGGTGAGTGTATATCTACGTACTCTACAATACATGAACCTCTGCTGTCAAACTCCAGATGGTTCTATCATTTAAAACCTCCCTCTGCAATGAGACTGCTCCCTTCGTAATCAAACCTAGCCCATCAGCGAAAGCAATTATAGCAAACTAATAGTGCATAACCAGTAAGAAGTGTTTATAGTCCTTTATTACAAGCCCTAATAGTTTTTACTGCCAGCGGATCACAGTAGAATGAGTTTGCCTTTGTAGCTGTGAGGTCAAACAGTTTTTTAATGGCTGCTGCTGAGCTGGAATGAGCTTTTTACCCAGCTGGGATTGGAGGGGTGTTTGGGTGGTATTGTGTTTGGGTACGCTGTGGAAGAGTCATTGAATTTAAGTTTCAATCATTAAAGAGAGCTGCTGATATCAGGGCTTGCACAGTAAAGGGATTAGCATAGTTTAGAAGTCCTACAATATGACATTTAGGAGTTTTAAGAGTTACGGTTTTTCCTGTTTTGCTTGTTTTGTTATATTTTTAAAGGTGAAGTGTGTCATTTATTTCAGTGTTAAAGGAATAGGTGACTCAAAAGGAATATTCTGGCATTATTTACGAACCCTAATGTTGCTCCAAACCTGTATGCCCTGTATAAACACAAAAGGTTTCTTTTTTTTTTCACATGGTTTATTTGCCATAATGTTAGTGAACAGTGACTATGGTCTGTTAAGTGCAAATAACACCATAAAACCACAATAAAAGTAATCAGTCAATCAAGTCTTCTGAAGCCATACGATGATTTGTGTGATGAACAGAACAGAAATTAAGTTATTTCTAAATTATTCACTCTCAAATCATATTTATAAAGCGATGAACCAATGAGGTTTGATGTTACCGAAAATTATCGAAACTTAATGACTTAAATTTCATTACATTCATCCCAAATGTAACAGATTGCTTCAGAAGACTTGGAATGTAATGCATGTAGTAAGCTGCATCGATTACTTTTAAAGGAGTTTTATGGTGTTGCTATCTGTTGCGCTTGACAATAGGGCTGCACAATATATCGAATTTATCGAAATGTACATATAGGTATATGGAATATGGGTTTGCGATAACAGAATGATTTTAATGTTTTAAAAAGTAACATTTATGGCGACACAGAAAGCAGAGAATAGACTGGGCGTGCGATTGTCACTTGGTGTGGGTTCATGGAGTGTGTCTTGCACTGCTTTTCACCCTTTCTGTTGAGATGAGTTTGCTGCACACAGCAACAAACAGCACGAGGCATGATGTACGGTTCGTGTGAGGATACATATTCACAACTGAGTTTTCTTTGCTAGAGAAAAGGGGGAAAAGCATGTTTTAATAGTACCGGACATTTATGACATGCTATCGTTGATGATCTTCTGCTGATGAATTACTGCTCATATTGTTATATGAAAATGTTCACTTTGTAGTGTTTATATTGTAAATGATTGTAAGAGTACACATTTTGATTACCTTATCTGTTTGTGAGAGTGCAGACATTTCAAAATAAGAGTCACAGGTGTATTTCGGGCTTGTTTATAAATAAATGTCTCACTCTATGCACCAAATCTCATTTTTTTCTCTCATTATTATTGGGATTTTGGTTGCACAATAAACTTCATCTGGGATTTCATTCAATTTGGACTCTTGTACCCTCTGTGTCTATGCTGCCCCATCACAGTAAGGAAAGACTAAGACATTTTTTTACACATATATATAATGTGACAAAAAAAAATGTCTTAGTCTTTCCTTACTGTGATGTGTAAACAAAAATGTCTTAGTCTTTTCTTACTGTGATGGGGCAGCATAGACACAGAGGCTACAAGAGTCCATACATATACAGTGCATTCAGAAAGTATTCAGACCCCTTCATTTTTTTTACATTTTGTTATGTTGCAGCCTTATGCTAAAATGCTTTAATTTATTTTTTTCACATTAGTCTACACTCCATACCCCATAATGACAAAGCAAAAACCAGATTTTTGATAACTTTGCAAATGTATTAAAAAGAAAAACTGAAATATCACATTGACATAAGTATTCAGACCCTTTGCTTTGACACTTGAAATTTAGCTCAGGTGCATCCCATTTCTCTGGATCATCTTTGAGATGTTTCTACACTTTGATTGGAGTCCACCTGTAGCAAATTCAATTGATTGAATGTGATTTGGAAAGGCACACACCTGTCTATATAAGGTCTCACAGCTGAAAATGCATATCAGAGCAAAAACCAAGCCATGAGGTCAAAGGAACTGCCTGCAGAGCTCAGAGACAGGATTGTGTCGAGGCACAGATCTGGGGAAGGCTACAAAAAATTACAGCTGCATTGAAGGTTCCCAAGGGCACAGTGGCCTCCAATTTATAAATGGAAGAAGTTTGGAACAACCAGGACTTTTCCTAGAGCTGGCTGCCTGGCCAAACTGAGCAATCAGGGGAGAAGGGCCTTGTAAGAGAGGTGACCAAGAACCCGATGGTCACTCTGGTTGAGCTCAAGAGATCATGTGTGGAGATGGGAGAAACTTGCATAAGGACAACCATCACTGCAGCACTCCATCAATCTGGGCTTTATGGCAGAGTGGCCAGACGGAAGCCTCTCCTCAGTGCAGGACACATAAAAAAGCACCTTAAGGACTCACAGACTGTGAGAAACAAGATTCTCTGGTCTGATGAAACGAAGATTGAACTGTTTGGCCTCAATTCCAAGCGCCATGTCTGGAGGAAACCAGGCACCGCTCATCACCTGTGCAATACCATCCCAGCGGTGAAGCATGGTGGTGGTAGCATCATGCTGTGGGGGTGTTTTTCAGTGGCAGGGACTGGGGGACTGGTCAGGGTTGAAGAAAAGCTAAACGCCACAAAATACAGAGATATCCTTAATGAAAACCTGGTCCAGAGCACTCAGCATCTCAGACTGGGCCGATGGTTCACCTTCCAACAGGACAATGACCCTAAGCACACATCCAAGACAACGCAAGATTGGCTTAGGGATAACTCTGTGAATGTCCTTGAGTGGCCCAGCCAGAGCCCCGACTTGAACCCAATAGAACATCTCTGGAGAGACCTGAAAATGGCTGTCCACCGATGGTCCCCATCCAATCTGACAGAGTTTGAGAGGATCTGCAGAGAAGAATGGCAGAAAATCCCCAAATCCAGGTGTGCAAAGCTTGTCGCATCATACCCAAAAAGACTTGAGGCTGTAATCGCTGCCAAAGGTGCTTCAACTAAGTACTGAGTTAAGGGTCTGAATACATATGTCAGTGTGATATTTCAGTTTTTTTTTCTTTTTAATACATTTTAATAAAATAATAAAAAGTAAAAAAAAATAAAAAAGTAATTTTTTGCTTTGTCATTATGGGGTATGGAATATAGATTGATGTGAAAAAAAATTAATTTAAAGCATTTTAGCATAACGCTGCAACATAACAAAATGTGAAAAAAAATTAAGGGGCTGGAATACTTTCTGAATGCACTGTATATGTATATATATTTATATATACAGGGGGCCTGGGTAGCTCAGCGAGTATTGACGCTGACTACCACCGTGCTGAGTGACTCCAGCCAGGTCTCCTAAGCAACCAAATTGCCAGGGAGGTAGAGTCACATGGGGTAACCTCCTCGATGTCACTATAATGTGTGGTTCTCGCTCTTGGTGGGGTGCATGGTGAGTTGTGCGTGGATGCCGCGGAGAATAGCGTGGGCCTCCACATGCGCTGTGTCTCCGCGGCAACATGCTCAACAAGCCACATGATAAAATGCACGGATTGACGGTCTCGGACGCGGAGGCAACTGAGATTCGTCCTCCGCCACCCAGATTGAGGCAAGTCACTACGCCACCACGAGGACTTAGAGCGCATTGGGAATTGGGCATTCCAAATTGGGGAGAAAATCCGCAGATTAAGTGATTATCGTCTTTTTTTTTTTTTCAGCTTTCTATCTTCCTTTTGAATTGCTGTTGAACAAGCTGTTTTGTGCAAATTTGATAACTACAAACAGCTATTTGGAAACTACTGTAAATTTTAGGATCCAATGGCACCATGTTCATTTTTTTAGGATTGAGCCCTGTATGTTTGTGATCTCTGGAATAGACAGTCCTTTTTTTCTCAATAAACTTCAGTATATTTTGCCGGTGTGGGGTCTGATGTTCCACATAATCCTATGACATCATCATAGGATTATCGTATTGCATATCACATATCGCACTTTTCCTCAGTATCGTGCAGCCCTACTTGACAAACTGGAGTCACTTTTTAGTAACAATATGGCAAATAAACTGTGTAAGGGTAAGTTACTTGTAAAAGTAATCCACTACAAATTTTTTAAAATAGTCATTAGATTCCTTTACTGATTGCTTTATTGAAAATGCAATCTCATTACTAATAACTTTACATTTAAATTACTTTTTAAAACCCTTTTCACAGAAAAGTTTCAGTTTTTCCATTTAACCAAAACAATATCTATATTTCCTCTTTGTTCATTGTCGCACTCAAGTCATATACTCTGCATCACTAATATTTCAGTTAGGGGGCACATGCCATTCAGCTGTCACAAACATATAAACATAATTCAGGTTTTAAATGTATTTCAAATTAATAATATTATTAAAATTAGTTTTATATTGTAAGTAATTTAATTGAAAGTAGGGCTGGGTTTTGATACAGATTTCCCAATTCGATTTCGATTCACAAGCTCTCGATTCGATTAGATTTTGATTTGATATCAATTCATATTGGTATATTTCTTATAATGTCCCTTTTGCTTATATTCGAAAGAAATAATCTCCCATGTTGTTAATTATGCATGGGACCTTCTAACTAGGTACATTACAAAAATATGAATTTTACTTATGATATTTTGTTAGTTTTTCATCCTTTTGGTAACATTTTGGCTTTTTAAAATGAACAAATCAGGGGCCTGGGTAGCTCAGCACGTATTGACACTGACTACCACCCCTGGAGTCGCAAGTTCGAATCCAGGGCGTGGTGAGTGACTCCAGTCAGGTCTCCTAAGCAACCAAATTGGCCCGGTTGCTAGGGAGGGTAGAGTCACATGGGGTAACCTCATCGTAGTCATGATTAGGGGTTCCTGCTCTCAATGGGGCGTGTGGTAAGTTGTGCGTGGATCGCAGAGAGTAGCATGAGCCTCCACATGCTGTGAGTCTCCGCGGTGTCATGCACAGCGAGCCACGTGATAAAATGCGCAGATTGACTGTCTCAGAAGCGGAGGCAACTGAGACTTGTCCTCCGCCACCCGGATTGAGGTGAGTAACCACACCACCACGAGGACCATCTAAGTAGTGGGAAATGGGCATTCCAAATTGGGAGAAAAGGGGATAAAATTAAATAATAAAAAAATTATTCAATCAATAAGTTATTATATTTCATATATAATTTTTTGTTACATGTTTATTGTTTAATTGCATACATTTTTACTATTTACAAGTATTTACATTGATTTGTTGCACGTGCTAAAAGTGGTTATGCCTCTTTAACAAACCCAGCATTTCTGTAAAGAGCGTCTGTAGATGAACGCATGTTAACAAGAGAGACTTGAATGGCTTTAACTCATCTGTGCCATGCATAATTAGAAATAAATGTTTATTTTTTGTTTTTGATTCAAAACTGACTGTAAAGAACAGAAAGGGTATTAAAAGAGACTTTATTCAGTGACAAATGGGTCGCATGAATATCATCTTTGGAAACACACACATTACACGGAACAACTTCTACTCTCATCACGCATTGAAAGGATAACGCTGCTGAATACTTCACCACTATACTACACAATTAGTAGGGAGTGAAATTTGCTAAACAATTACCAGCCAGTTGCCAAATATATACATTTTAGTTGCATAGGGCGAAATTTGGTTGCTAATAAGAGTGATTTCTTCTAACTGTAGTAAAGCGTAGCACCTGGAATTTTAAGAATCGATATCAAGATCGTTCAATTGAAAATCGCGATGCATCGGAAAATACATATTTTTACCCACCCCTAATTCAAAGTCAATAACTGTACTCTGATAACAATAATTTTAAATGTAATGCATTACACTACTTTTTAACTAAAAAGTAATTAGATTTCCATAACTAATTACTTTGTAATCAGATTACACCCAACAATGAAAATAAATCATGTGATGACTTTAGAGTGTTTGGGAAACCTGTTTGGAAAAGGTAAAAAGTGAGGTTGTAGTTATTGTTTTGAAGCAATATAAAAGAAAATGTTTAAAAATTCATAAACTCGATAAGACTATCATGTTACTTATTCTAACCTAACCTTTGGCTTTTCAGAAGTGCACCAGATGCCACTGTTTTATGCTGAACATAAAAAGTATTGTTGAATAACCGTGGCCTGCTCTTTCTCTCTCTGCAGTAAGAATGGAGGAGCTGCTGTGTATTAAGAAAGAACTTACAGTGATTAAATCACAGATAGATGAACTACTGGAGAGTCTAGAGCAGATGAACCCACAAAGCCAAGAGCTGTCAGGTACAACATTCGATCTTTCTTCATCCCGTTATCATACTGTAACACAGAGCTTTCTGTCCTTTATCTCATGTCACGTGCCATTTAACCGCATGTATTTGTTGAAAATCAGGAGACTGTGAGGGGTACTCGCCGCTCCATGGCTCTGTGAGCAGTGTGGACGGGTCGTCCTGCAGCACTCCTCTCCTGAGTACAGACAGAAAGACGCACAGTCCACTGACAGCAGAGAGCAGTGATGAAGACAGACAGCATGTAAATACACACACACGCAATGGTTGATGCTCAGCTACTCTCTTACTCAACAACTGAGCAATAATGTAAATAATCAAGTGTGTAAATCAAATCAGCTCTTTTACAAGTTTACTCCAGAATTGTCATAGTTAATAAAGGTATTGTTTGGAAAGGCAAGTTTATTTATATAGCACATTTTGGTAACATTATATATTAAATTTCCCTTTGTGAAGGGTTTATAAAGAGGTTCATTAACGGCTTATACTGTAAGTCATTAACAAATGCATTATAAATTATTAATTTGCAGTTATAAACGCATGAGTAAAAAGGGTGACTTTCATGCAATACTTGCCAAATAGTGAGCATTTTAACCTACATATTTTGAATGCTAAATAAATGCACTTCATACATATATATAGCAAAAACATGTCCTTTCATTCATGAATTACAGGTATGTCACAATGCAGAAAAAATAGATTGTTGAGATTAAAAGGAGGGATAATATCAGTTTGCTAGAGTTTTCTTGTGTACATAGATTTCTAATGCTCCATAGGTTACTAATGTTAAATAAATAATGTTATTAGGCATTTATAACATGTGAGGTAAAATGGCTTTATTTGGCAAGTATTGCATGAAAGTCACCCTTTTATGCATGTTTTTGTGAATAAAAAGCAAAGAAAATTTATAAATAAAAGGACATCAATCAAAATAAAATAATGCAGTGCAATCAGTAACATAATGTGCAGTATAGTGCTTCAGTAAATACACATCCAGGTAAACCAATGTGTTTTAACTTGGCATTAGCAACTACTGTCATTCAAAAAAATAAATTACAATTATACAGGAAGCTTCTTGCACTTTTAAGGAAATTCCATATTAATTTAGTATGATTTTACAATGTAACTGCTGTAACAATGGAATTTTAGCATATGGTTACCATGCTAAATTTCTGTATATTATATTATATTATATTATATTATATTATATTATATTTTTTAAATGTTCAACAGTTCCTTGTTTGACATCTACAAATGTTAATTTATGTGTTTGCTAGGTTAATGATGAATCAGATTTGTACTACATGTAAAGACTGATATTCAGGTAAGCAGGCAAAATCTGGAACCAAAAGTAGGTCTATATGTTTTTTTTTATTTTTATTTATTTATTTATTTTTGTTGTTGTTGTTGTTGTTGTTTTATTATCTGGTGTTCCTTCTAACAGATTACAATTGCAAAGATCACGTCAGGATCTGTAGTGATGGTTTAAAGAGAATTTTTTCATTCAAACTTCAGCTTTTGTCTGCTGACATTTTAATTATATAAACCGAACATGAACCCAGAGCTGAGTGAGTTCAATATATCAGCTTGTGACCACACAGAGATACACCATGTGATTACACTTTTCCACCATGGGGCTGAACGGTTCTCGTTGCGAAACCATGCCGTTCTGTGCTCATCTGGGCTAGTTGACAGGATTCCAATTTCTTTTTCCATTGTTGTGCTTGAATGAACATAACGAATACGTCAGTTGGCAGTGGGGTGAGAGGTAAACATTGGAGCGAGTGTGCTATAGAGTATGATCGCATATTTCAGTTTTTAGGACTGCTTTTTCCCCTGGTTTTTACTCTGCTAAAGGACAATCAGAATTATCGTAAATACGAGTTTCCCACTTGGAAGTTGCACATGAACGACTCCTCAAGTCGTAATTACGAAAATGATTTTGATACCCGAGTTTCCGATTTAGAAGAAGATATAAACTTTTCAACATGGCGGAGGAGAGTATGGTTTTTGTAGTGACAGGTTTTGTTTATTTTCTGAAAAAAATCTAATTGTTAACGCTTGCAGTTTTGGTCATATTAATTTATGTATATCAGCAATCATTTGATACACTGTGGTACAATATGTATTATGGTGTCAAAATAAAAGTTCCTCAAGAAATATGTATGTGGGGAGTCACGTGACGCCATGAGAGGATCGGACGTGTGAACGGTGAGGTCTGCGCACTTTGCTAGTTTTAATACTTTTAATGACATTAACCGGTGAGGTTCCAAACAATCTGTTCCATAACTGTTCTAGGAGGACAATATACCAAAGAATTCAAAATCCTCTGGTTCTGGAGACATTAAAAGACATGTGCTCAAGCTGATGCCCCTGAGCAGGCTGCAAGCCTGGGAGTCGATTTAGTCAGGGAGGTGCGGGAAATGCGGCGAGAGATGCTGAACATGTCAGCAGTGCTGACGAAGGTCGTTACTGACTTGGAGGATCTTACTGTGATACGTCGATCGATCACTGCCATGGAGGCAAAGTTCACTGATGTGGTTACAAGAGTAGGGGATGTCGAGAAACAGATCGATTACCTGGAGTCATCGGAGAGGGAATTATCTGCTAATCCGCTAGTGACCAAGGTGGAGTTGTAGCGTGTCTGGGAGAAGTTGGAGGACATGGAGAACCGTAGCTGGCAGAATAACGTCCGTATCTTCGGAATTCCTGAGGAAGCAGAAGGACAGGATATGTTGTAGTTCCTGGATGGGCTCTTTCGGAATCTGCTCGACATAGCAGGTCATAAGCTGGAAATCGAGCAAGCTCACAGGGTTCCTGCTCGGCGACCCATGGAGGGAGACAGGCCCCGATCAATTCTGGCCAAATTTCTGAGATCATTCGATAAAGATCTTGTGTTACGTGAGGCGAGAATTAAAGGAAGTCTTTCTTGGAAGAAACATGATAAATTCAAGGAATGCAAGAAACTTTTACATCAATGGAAGGTTGCTTTTGCACTGATATTCCCAGCCAAATTGAGAATAGATGCTAAGGATGGCCGTAAAACATTCACATGCCAACAGCAAGCAATGTCCTTCATAAAGTCAATGGACTGAGTAAGTCATCTTGTTGTACTCATGTTGCAGCCGAGTGGACCGGCTCACTGAACATTTGCTTGACTGTTTGAGGAATCTGTGCGCTTTTTTTGTGCTGGTTCTGCCTAGCAGCTGGAGTTTATTTTGTAGAGTAACTCACCTTCAGGACAGTTTTATGGATGAATCTACACGCTCTTTGTGCTTATTCCGCCTATTGGCTGGAGTTTGTTTTATAGATTATCTTTTGTTGTGTAATTCTGTCTCACAAAATTTGTTTGTTTTTCTTTTTTCTTTTTCTTTTTTTGGTTCTGGGGGATGTTTGGGTTTTGATTGTTGCACTAATGTTGGAATGTGGTCTTTATAATCTTGTTTTTGACACAAAATCTATTTTTTCTTATATGTCAAAATGTCAGATGTTAATATGAGTGGATTGTCTCTCTCCACATGGAATGTGAATGGGTTGGGGCACCCCATAAAAAGAAGGAAGGTTATTTCTCTTTTTGAGCGTAAGAAATATGAAATAGTGTTTCTTCAAGAAAAGCATATTTCTCCGCAGGAAGCTGAAAAATTTGGGAAGATATGGGGTGGGCATGTTTTCTTTAGTGCTGGCTCGAATAAGAACAGGGGAGTCATTAAGCGGATAAGTAAACATCTACAATTCAAATGTCTCAAATAGATTTAAGATAAATTAGGAAGAATCATTATTGTTTTAGCTGAAATTCAGGGGCAAAGTCTTATTTTGGCTAATATTTATGCACCTAACATTTATGATCAGTGCTTTTTTATAGATCTTTAAGGGATGTTGCAAGCCCTCATGATATAATATTCGGAGGAGACTTTAATCTTTTGATGGACTCAGTCCTTGATCATAATGAAGCAAAAGTGTGCAAGCCCCCTAGAGCAACATTGACGCTTCACAGGATGTGTAAAAATCTTGGTCTTACAGATAATTGGTGAATATTGAACCCATCTGGGAGGGACTATACATTTTTTTCATCAGTCCATAAGATTTACTCTACTTTACTTTTTTTTTTTATACCTAAGTCCCGCATCATCAATTATAATCAGTTGCTGATTGCTCAATTGGAAACATTTTGGTCTCAGATCATGCCCTGGTGTGTTTAGAGGTGTTGCCACATATGGAGAAAAAGAAATCATATAGTTGGCACTTTAATGTATCCTTTTTGCAAAATCCTGAATTCCAACAAATGCTAAAGGCTGAAATCAATGTCTCTATGGAGACCAACTGGTCCTCAGTATCCTCTGCGGCCATGGCTTGGGAGGCATTTAAGGTGGTTCTTAGGGGTTGGATCATACAGTATGCCTCATTCACCATAAAATCCAAAGCACAAGAACTCGTGGAATTGGAAGGGAATATTAAAAATGCCGAGGCAGAGCTGAAGCAGCGAATGTCGTCAATTGGCCTGAGGGAATTGACCCGATTGAAATACAGATATAATACTATTTTGTCGCAGCTATTCAGGGCAAGACAGTCATACTGAGTTGGAGGACAAAGCAGGGAAACCTCTGTTTAGATATATAAAACAGAGAGAGTCTTTTTCTACCATTCCCTGCTGAAATCTGCTGAAATATTAATTTATATTAATAATGCTTTTAAAGAATTCTATCTTGATCTCTATAGATCCACGTCTTCGTCTACTGATGAGGATATTAGAAACTTTGTGGAACCATTAGAACTTCCTAAACTGACGAATGAGCAAAAAAGTTATCTCGATTCTGAGATAACCTTGGAGGAGCTTGGCGAGGTAATTAAGGCCTTGCCTACAGGCAAGGCTCCGGTGCCAGATGGCTTTGCCGCTGTTTTTTTTAGATCTTATGCTACAGAACTGACTCCACTTTTGCTTGAAATTTATATGGAATCATTAAAGAATGGATGCTTCCACCAACCATGACGCAAGCCCGGATCAGTCTGATTCTTAAAAAGGACAAAGATCCAAGCAAGTGTAAGAGTTGCCATCCAATATCCCTGATCCAGCTAGACGTTTATTCAGGGCCATAACTCTTCTGATAACATTAGGCGTTTCATTATTATCAATATTATGTGGGCAGTGGCGAACGATCAGACTCCGGTCGCTGCCATCTCACTTGATGCCGAAAAAGTGTTGATATGGGAGAATGGGATTCACTTTTTAAGATTTTGGAAATGTACAGGTTCGGGAATACTTTTATTGGGTGGATTAAGTTACTTTATAGACACCCGGTAGCTGCGATTCAAACGAATGGATTCATTTGAGATTATTTTACTCTGGATAGAGGCACACTGCAGGGTTGCCCTCTTTCCCCCTTATTGTTCTGTCTTGCCCTGGAACCATTAGCAGCCGCAATAAGAAAGGAGGATGATTTTCCAAGGGGTGGTGTCGGGAGGTGTGGCGCATAAGCTTTTGCTTTACGCAGATGATATTTTATTATTTGTCTCTGACCCTACTAGATCTATGCCTTACCACCACAGAAATATTAATTCCTTTTCTAAGTTCTCAGGGTATAGAGTGAATTGATCTAAATCCGAAGCTTTGGCTCTGACAGCGTAAAGCAGCCGGGCTCCTTCCAGTGGCCCAAACAGGGCATTCAATATTTGGGTATTTTATTCTCAGCAAATTTGTGTGATTTAGTTAGAGTTAATTTTGACCCTTTAATAAAAAGCTTTTCAAGTGATGTGGGTAGATGGGCTTCATTCTATTTATCTATATCTGGGAAGGTTAATGTTATTAAAATGAATTGTATTCCAGAATTCAACTACCTGCTACAATCTCTCCCTATAGATGTCTCCCTCTCTTATTTCAAGTGACTTGATAGCATAGCGAAGTCCTTCATTTGGAATGGTAAACGTCCCAGATTACATTTCAGTAAGTTACATAGGCCAATTGATAAAGGTGGGCTAGGCCTACCCAAGATTTTGTTTTATTATTATGCATTCGGTCTCAGACATTTGGCTTATTGGTCACTTCCACCTGAGAGAGCCCCTCCCTGGTTTTGTATTGAACAGGAAGTTCTTGCCCATATTTCGCCATTGCAAAGCCTTTCTATCTAACTAACCGGAGAAGTTAAGTTACACCCCGTTATCTCGCATTTGCACTCGGTATGGACAAAAGTGTCCAGAGAGTTTAATTTGGACATTTATTTAAATGTAGCCTCGAGCATATGGCTGAACCCAAAATTATGTAATAATGTAAATAATAAGTCCCCTTTCTGCTGGACAGAGTGGATTGTGAGGGAGGTTAATATGCTCGATGACCTATATGAGAGTGGAGTGATGAGATCCTTTGAAAATATGGTTCAACATTTTGGGATTCCCAGGTCTCAATTCTTTAGGTATTAACAGCTGTGCCACCTGCTCTATACTATTTTTGGGAGTAGCATACACCCCCCTAAAGCGGCAGATACTATGGGAGTGGTGATTACTGCTTTTGGAAAAGGTCATGAGGCATCAGTGTATTATCCCTGCTCTAATTCAGAGTCTGGGGGATGGAGCTTCGGCTCTCTCAAGAGATTATGGGAGAAAGATTTAAACTTGGTATTGGAGGAGGGAGTACGGGCTAGAATTCTAAAAAACGTTAAGTCTGTATCTAGAGATGCAAGGGTGCGCCTTATGCAGTTTAAGATTTACACTGATTCTATTGGACCCCCTCTAGATTGTATAGGCAAAGAACCATCCACCTGCTGGCGATGCCAATCAGAATATGGGGATACAACCCATTTGTTTTTTGTGATGTGTTCAGATCCAAGAATTTTGATTGAGGGTTCAGAGTTTTTGTGTGACATATTGGGCACTCAAATTGCATTTTGTCCAAGACTCTGTATTTTAGGCGATGGGACGGTCATTAATATAGGGGATAAATACATAAAGAATTGGGTCCTGGCCAGTGTTATGATCAGCATACGGGTTATTCTTAGGGGATGGAAGTCGGCTGGAGCGCCCATATTTCGAGAGTGGTGCACAGAGATGGGCAGGGTAGCAGCATTTGAGGAGATGTCGTATAGAAGGCTGGGCAATCTGGGTTTATTTGATAAAAAATGGGGCAGATATTTGGCCTTTTTGGAAGGCTCTCGTGGAGGGGCAATGGAGAGGGATCTGTAGTTTTAAATGTGTGTGTGTTTGAAAGTAAACTTTTATGTTTTTTTTTTTTTTTAATGTTTCTAAATATTTATGACCACTGTGGTGCATGTTTGTGTTGGATGGGGGGGAGTTGGATGTTCGGGGGGAAGGATTTAATTTTATATAATTTGATTCTGCATTTACTGTTATGTTTATTTATTTTTTTGATTGAATTAATAAAAATTGTTAATAATAAATAAATATGTATGTGAACCTGGCGTCGTCCATGTTTCCTGTTCTTTCCAACAATAAAGCACTTGAACGTGACGTACTCATAATTACCACTTCATAAGTGGGAAGTACGTAGGATAAGTCTGATAGCACATGAAGGCAGCATAAAACCATTCAACTAGCATGGTTAAGCATGGTTAACTAACCGTGTCGAGAAATCCGTGCCAAGAATGGTTTGTAATCGTGCCATGGTGAACTGTGCTCAAGTGTAAATGGCACTGGAGCCGTTCATCACCATTCTCAGAACCGTTCGGCCTAATGGTGGAAAAGCGACTGGTTGTGTGCTCTAGTGGTGGACTGATATTTGTTATTTAATGGCTGAAGAAAATGATGATCTACAATGGCCAATATATTATAAATAATTACATTTATTGATGAGAATTAACAAATACACAGATGAGCCTAAATATTATGACCAATCACAGGTGAAGCGAATAACACTGATCATCGCTTAACAAGGCCACATGTCAAGGTCTGGGTAGACTAGATGGTAAGCGAAAAATCAGTTCTCGTAGTCAACGTGTTGAATGCAGGAGAAATGGGCAGGAGTAAAGACTTGAGCGACTTTTACAAGGGCCAAATTGTTATGGCCAGATGACTGGGTCAGAGCATCTCTGAAACGGCAAGGCTTGTGGGGTGCTCCTGGTCAGCAGTGGTGAGTACCTGCCAACAGTGGTCCGAGGAGGGACAAACCACAAACCGGTGACAGGGTGTTGGTTGCCCAAGGCTCTTCGATGCGCGAGGGCAACGAAGGCTATCCTGTCTGGTCTGAACCAACAGAAGGTCTACTGTGGCACAAGTCACAAAACATTTCAGTGATGTTATGGCAGGAATGTGTCACAACAAACAGTGCATCACACCCTGCTGTGTATGGGGCTGCGTAGTTGCAGACCAGTCAGAGTGCCCCCTGAGATGACATGACCCCTGTCCACCATCTAAAGCTCCTACAATGGGCACGCAAGCGTTGTAACTGGATCTTGGATCAGTGGAAGAAGGTTGCCTGGTCTGTTGAATCCTGTTTTCTTTTACATCACGTGGACAGCCGTGTACGAGTGCGCCGTTTACCTATGGAAGTGATGGCACCAGGATGCACTGTGGGAAGACGACAAGCTGGTGGAGGAAGTGTGATGCTCTGGGCAATGTTCTGCTGGGGAACACTGGGTCCGGCCATTCATGTGGACATCAATTTGACATGTGCCACCTACCTAAACAATGTTTCAGACCAGGTACACCCCTTCATGGCAATGGTATTCCCTGATGGCAGTGTCCTCTTTCAACAGGAAAATGCACCCTGCCACACTGCACACATTGTTCAGGAATGGTTTGAGGAACATAATCAAGATTTCAAGGTGTTGCCCTGGCCTCCAAACTCCCAAGATATTAATCCGATTGAACATCTGTGAGACGGCGGCTCCACCTCACAACTTACAGGACTTGAAGGATCTGCTGCTAATGTCTTGGTGCCAGATACCACAGGACATCTTCAGGGGTCTTGTAGAGTCCATGCCTTTGCGGGTCGGTACTGTTTTAGCGGCACGCAGAGGACCAACAGCATATTAGGCTGGTGGTCATAATGTTTTGGCTCATCAGTGTATATACAAATGCTGAAATTAAATGAATATTTATTTTACCCAGTATTTTCTTAAAATTTACTGAAAAATATTTGTAAACAGAAAAATGTTTATAATGAATAAACATTTATTCATAAATATTTATTAAAATTTTTATTTTGTTGACAGTATGGAGGGCCAAATTACTCAAAATTAAATCATTAAATAAACATTTAAATAAATCATTAAATACATATATCCTAAAAAACTATAAAATCACAAAACAAATCAATAAATGTCCCTTGTATTTCTTTTTAGTGTTTAGTTTGCGTCCATTTAACATTTAGCATAATTTTAGGCTGAACTCTCATTTAAGAATGAGCTTTTAACCCATGCAGAAAATGTAAGAAAATATAATCCGAAATAAAAGCCCGGTCCACTGCGATTCAAAGTCTTTCAAAGTATACTTTTTTGACTGCGAGCATATAGGAATGTGTTCGACACATGCACACTACGACTGCTTTGTGATACTCTTTTATTTTTTATTTTTTTCCAGATTTGGGGAACTATTAGTTATCGACCAACCAGGCATGGTTAATGACCAGTGTGAATATTCTCGAATGACCAATGATCAGGATTACATCTGAAAAAGCATGTCTGTTTTTATGTAAAAAATGTAGAAACTTTTCTTTGATGTTACTCATGAAATGGTAAAATAGTTTTTCACTGCATGTTTTTGTCCCTATTTCTGAACTATTATTATTATTATTATTATTTATTTATTTATTTATTTTTATTTTTATTTTTTTGGAATATAGTACTGTGACGATATTCTGGAATACTGCATTCATTTGAATGTATCACTTTGTTGCATTTCAATTCTAAATAAAAATACTCAAACAATAACTGTCAACTGTTCTGTGCTGTGCTGTATTACAACTCTGAATATCAATAAACAAAAGTGTTTAATTAATTTAAGATAATTTATTTCAGTTTTTGGCATATGATATTCCAGCATCTACACCATGATATAGATTATTAAAGCTGGTGTCGATGTGATGGTACTGTTGAGACTGAGTGAAACTGTGTAATGTTTATGTTGACGAGTTAACTATAGTGTAGTCTTTGACCAACTGAACCAAATCAAACAAGTTACTACAGATCAAAGTCCATTGACTCTCTCTAACAAGATTTTGCATTCGTTTTTTTTCACCCCTCTCTTTTTTTTGTAAAATAAAAAAACCTCAAGGTATTATAGATTCAAATTAGTAATCTTTGTTTTTGGAACTTTATGGTCACCATATTTGCTTTACGTGATGCTATGATATGATAAACAACTCTCCAATTAAATATTAACCCTGTATGCCACCGCTGGTTTGTTTTAGTTTATTAACTCATTGAAACATTAATCAAACAGTGACGAGTCCAGATTATACTCATTTAAAAGACAGCCAGAAGACACTGTCCTCCAAACAGGTAAGATCTTTCTACTGCTAAATATCAATGTTCAAATTCAGTTTATTAATATTATAGTAAGAAAAGGCGGGTGTGCATCATTTAACACAAATTACGAGATCTGTCAATGTGCCTCATGTTTTAAATCTCTATAAATTGTGTTTAAAGTTAAAGTTGTCAGTAGTTTAGCACCATATACCATATTACAATGTTACTTTGAGTTTTAATTCACTCTTATGAATTCTTCACTCGTAGAATTAATCTACTCTGACTCTTATAAATCAAATAGATCAACTTTATTTTGTTGTACACCTATTGAAAATATGAATCTGTATGTTGTGTGTGTGTGTGTGTGTGTGTGTGTGTGAAGTGAACAGCTATGAGTCCATTGAAGGGCAGCGGTCCTCTTACTACTCATGTGTTGAATACAGGGGACGGGGTCCCAGCGGCCAGGATGGCCCTCAGTTTACACCGCTTGGACCCCCACATGACCCTTTGGAACCTCATAACTGTCGGGTGGGTACAACAATAACTGTTTGATACAGCCATTACTCTGGGATAAGTGTAGATAAGATGAATATTCCCACATATGAGAGCATTTTCTAATGGACAATGCATTAATTCATGAAATGGGGATTTTTTACATTCTATGTCCCCTTTTAACTTTCAGTCTAATGTTCAAATCAAACTTAACATCATTAAACTATAACTTTTGATAACCATTTATGTGTCTGTATGAAGGATCTTTAATTACTGTAGGCCTATACACTATAATGGGTTCATTTACCCAAAAATAACCCTCATATCCTTCCAAACCTGCACAACTTTCTTCCATGGAACACAAAAGAGGATATTTTGAAGAATGCTCATGCTGCTCTTTATTCTGAAATCTTGAAATGAATGGATAGTTATGACTCTAAATTGTGATTGGATGAGCCAGTTCTGATTGGATTCACAGTACAGTTTAATGAACGATACTATTTGGCAGAGTTGTTTATTCTGATAATCTGATTATAAAAACGCTTATTGCATTATTATAGGCTGCATGTCATGAGTGTTTCTCAATGTGTGTTCTTATGTGTTCTTACGTTCTCGTGAACTCAACTAATGTCATCATCCACTGCCGGAGTTCAATTCCAGCACTCAAAAATGCAAGTATCGAGAATGCATAAAATTACCTGGATGTGTTCTTGATCAGGCTGAATATCGTGGATGCATCGGATGGTGACTTGTGTGCAATAACCCGTTTGAAGTCCCAGAAGTCATAGCGGTTCTACGGTGGCAGTCAAAGGACATTTATCTTTGTGTTTTTCCCTTAAGAGTTTCCGGCTGTAAGCTCGCAAAAGCCTGAGAGTCGTCATACTCCGTCAACATTTGTTGTTTTGTTGGGCATTAATTTAATAAAGTAATAAACACATGGAGGAAACAAATGTTAACAGAATTTATTCTTTCAATGTGTCACTACTCCTGCTAAACCTCACTGGTACGATGATGATAATAATGCTTTCATTGGTGTTTGATAATGCTATAAATGTGCTGGGATGGGCAACTGCACAACAGGAAGACCACAGCACATCTCAAAGCTCGCAATAGATGTGTTCTACATCCTCCTGTACTTGCGAATTTGTTCTTTCAAGGTAGCTTGGCAAGTCTGGTCTTTATAAGAATTCAAGTCTGTTCTCTGCATTCTAACCATTGAGAAACACCCATTGAGTTTATAACACAGGTCTCTGGAATCCTCAATTTTGATTGGTCAATGGCGCCAACTAGCGGTATTATATTTTTCAGTAACAACCGCACATTTGGGGATTAAATCATTTGGGTATTGCGAGTCATCTTTCCTTCTTTTAGTTTCACTCTACGATTTCTACAAGTAAGCAAATAAAATCCTTCCCTCATAGCACACGTAAATCATCCAGTACAGATAGCACACGTACATCTCTGAGTTTTATGTTTTTTAATCTGGAAAGATTCACAGTCTAATTTACATCTGCTTAATACCTTAAAAAGATCAGATTTATAAACATCTAAATCATACATGCAGGGGCCTGGCACCAAATTTTGGGCCCCGGGCACAGAACAATTTTAGGGCCCCCTGACCAATTTGGGTTTGTGGTAGGGATAATATCCAGTATAAACATTTTAGATGGATATTTAACAGTGCTAATTCACAACTTTTTATTTTCAAATGCAATTATTATTTGAATCAAGCAAAATATTATTTAAAAAAAAGCCTACTAACAAAATAAATTATACATATATAAATTTATATTTATACAAGAGTTTTCTTGTTGGCAAAGTCACCATAACATTTCTGAAATGAGAAGAGTGCCAGGTTGTTCGGTCTATCCTGAGACATTTCTGCTCTTAACTTGCTAACTGATATTTACACAGGGTCCAAAATTAACTTAAAATTAGGGCTGGGTATTGTTACAGATTTCCAGATTCTATTTCATTCTGATTCACAAGCTCTCGATTCGATTCTGATTTTATTATGCATGGATTCATATAGGTATATTTGGTTACAATGTCCATTTAACTTATATATAAAATAAATTATTTCTCAGCTCATGCTGTTAATTATGAAGGGACCTTCTAACCTTCTAGGTACAATTTGAAAATATTACTTTTACTAATTATATTTTGTCATTTTTTCATAATATTGTTTGCATTTTAGCTTTTGAAAAATGTTCAAATTCATTATATTCCATCAATTAATGTCTTGAAACAGCATTTATTATTTTACATATATATTTGTTACATGTTTATTATTTACATGCATAAATTGTTCCATTTACAATTATTTACATTGATACTCAGAACACATGCTAAATCGGTACAATCTCTTTAAATAGACAACGGCATCGGAGCACAATGACAGGTGACTTTGTTCCTCACATATTCTTTTGGTGGCTTAATGTGAGGAAAATTTCACATGTATCTCATGTAGTTCTGGAAAAAAAATAACAGTTAGGCATCATAGATAAACATCTTTTGGTAAATATTGCACTGAAGTAAAATATGTTTATACAGTAATTGCCTGAGTAGCAACAGATGTTGACAGTTTGATTTGAATTGTGCACGTCACTTTATTAAGCAAGCATCTGATTGTTGTTCACTGTTTAATGAAGAGCATGTAATGATGCAGTTGCTAATAATGATACCTACCACCTGGTGAATATTTCCGTACATTTTCTCACTAAAAGCATTTTTTTTCTCACATTTGGCGTGAGCCAGGTGTTAATTTTGGACCATGTTTACATGAATATCAAACAAATATTCACCTATAGCTACATTGACAGGTATGGCTCACATTTCTTCTGTAAAAACTACCTCCCGCTCTTTCTCCGCTCCTTTTTCTTTTGAATGTCTGATTTTGGGTTCATTTCTGTAGATACATTAATGGACTAAGCAAATGACATGATGACATGTACTCAGTTTGGACTGCGCACCGTGGACCAGATCACTTTCACTTTTGTTGAGGGGGGTGGGGGTTGCTAACTTGGGAGGGGACAAGGCAGATTATAGAGGAACTCCCCATTTTTACAGGTGGAAAACAGAGGCTTGCGACATTTTATTCCAACCAACAGCATGTTATTACAATATACAGTTGTGCTCAAAAGTTTGCATACCCTTGGAGAATTGGTAATATATGTACTATTTTTAAAGAAAACATGAGTGAGCAGGCAAAACACATTTCTTTTATTTCTTATGGGATTCATATTCAACTGTAGGTTATAACAGAATGGCACAATCATAAAACAAAACACGGCAACAAAGAAAAAAATGAAATGACCCCTGTTCAAAAGTCTGCATACCCTTAGTTCTTAATACTGTGTATTGCCCCCTTTAGCATCAATGATAGTGTGCAGTCTTTTGTAATAGTTGTCTATGAGGCCCCAAATTCTTACAGGTGGTATAGCTTCCCATTCGTCTTGGCAAAATGCCTCCAGGTCATGCAAAGTCTTTGGTCGTCTTGCATGAATCGCATGTTTGTGATCTCCCAGTATCTCACACTGGACTGTCTTTAATTATATTCTCTCTTAACAACACACTGGCAACTGACTATCAACCAACAGCCTGAATGTCAATACAGTACAATACAACCTACTGTACATTTTATATATACTATATATACTATTTTTATTGTATAATGTGTATTCTATATTGTATTGTATACTGTACATTATTCTATATTGTGTGTATTGTATACTGTATATTGTATATTGTTATTTGTATATTGTGTTGTGTGTAATTATGTATATATTAGATATGTAAATTGTGATGTGTAAATCTGTTTATTGTAAATTGGTATATGTCTCATCACTGTCACGACTACTATGTTGCTCTGAACTGCACCCAAGAATTTCACACACTATTGCACTTGTGTATATGGTTGTGTGACAATAAAAGTGATTTGATTTGAATGGCTCGATGATATTAAGGTCAGGAGACTGTGATGGCCACTCCAGAGCCTTCACCTTTTTCTGCTGTAACCACTGGAGGATCAACTTGACCTTGTGCTTAGGGTCATTGTCGTGCTGGAAAGTCCAAGAGCGTCCCATGCGCAGCTTTCGTGCAGAAGAATGCAAATTGTCTGCCAGTATTTTCTGATAACCTGCTGCATTCATCTTGCCATCAATTTTCACAAGATTCCCCGTGCCTTTAGAGCTCACACCCCCCAAAACATCAATGAGCCACCACCATGCTTCACAGTGTGGATGGTATTCTTTTCACTATAGGCCTTGTTGACCCCTCTCTAAAAATAGTGCTTATGGTTGTGACCATAAAGCTCTATTTTGGTCTCGTCACTCCAAATTACAGTGTGCCAGAAGCTGTAAGGTGTGTCAAGGTGTTGTCGGGCATATTGTAACCAGGCTTTTTTGTGGCATTGGCGCAGTAAAGGCTTCTTTCTGGTAACTCGACCATGCAGCTCATTTTTGTTCAAGTATCATTGTATTGTGCTCCTTGAAACAACCACATCGTATTTTTCCAGAGCAGCCTGTATTTCTCCTGAGGTTACTTGTGGGTTTTTCTTTGTATCCCAAACAATTCTTCTGGCAGTTGTGGCTGAAATCTTTCTTGGTCTACCTGACCTTGGCTTGGTTTCAAGAGATCCCCGAATTTTCCACTTCTTAATAAGTGATTGAACAGTACTGACTGGCATTTTCAAGGCTTTGGATATCTTTTTATATCCTTTTCCTTTTTTTAAAGTTCCATTACCTTGTTATGCAGGTCTTTTGACAGTTCTTTTCTGCTCCCCATGGCTCAGTATCTAGCCTGCTCAGTGCATCCACGTGAGAGCTAACAAACTCATTGACTATTTATACACAGACACTAATTGCAATTTAAAAAGCCACAGGTGTGGGAAATTAACCTTTAATTGCCATTTAAACCTGTGTGTATCACCTTGTGTGTCTGTAACAAGGCCAAACATTCAAGGGTATGTAAAATTTTGATCAGGGCCATTTGGGTGATTTCTGTTATCATTATGATTTAAAAAGGAGCCAAACAACTATGTGATGATAAATGGCTTCATTTGATCACTATCCTTAAATAAGATAGTTTTTTGCATGATCAGTCATATTTTCAAAATCAATGCCAAAATTTCACAATTTCTGCCAGGGTATGCAAACTTTGGAGCACAACTGTATATAACAAATTATAATATAATGGAATATCAGTGAAGCCTTTCTGTGGGACCCCCTCCAGTGAGGGGCCCCTGTTACTCAGGTCCATCAATACCTGCGGTCCGACGCCCCTGCATACACTTCTTAAAGACGTGCTGAATGTTTTATTGACATCCAAGACATACTTATTGACATACATCTTATAGACGTATTGCAGATGAGCAAACATTGTAAAAAATGCATCTTTCAGATGAAACAATCTTAAACAGACATCTTGGAGATATATGTGTGCTATCTGGGATATCAATGTTTCATGTAGTCTAGTAATAAGCTGGACAATGTGGAGAAATTTTTGCAAAATAAACACCGCCAGAACTTCGACACAAACCGGAGGTGGATTTCAGCTGTTTAGTGATTTCTTCTCACAAAATAATTTCAATGCAAATCAATATTTCATGTCCATTTACTTAACTTAATGGTGTGTCATTGATCATTTCAGAACCACAGACGCAGATGGACGCTGTCCAGGACTAATAACCAGTGATGCCTTCACTCCAGGAATGTATAAGATGCGGTTTGAGACCGGCCAGTACTGGGAGAGCTTGGGACAGGACAGTTTTTACCCATATGTTGAGGTTTGTAATTAAGACTCATGTATTAATGGAAAAGACTATATAGTGACGCAATCTAAATTTTATTAAACGCATTATTATTACAGAATTACTGCTATGCACACAGAGATTACACTAAACTGTTTGTCTCTTCTTCATTTAGATAGTCTTTACCATAACTGATGCTGAACAGAGCTTCCATCTGCCATTGCTCCTCAGCAGATACTCATACAGCACATACAGGGGGAGCTAGTGAGCAGCTCTTCACTCCAGCAACCCTACTACCATACTCAGCTTTTAGAGTTCCTTGATACTCACTTTACCATACTGCATACTGTGCAATATATACTGCACACAATGCCTATTATTTTAAATAGTATGTGAACAGTACACATTATGCACAAATAAGCATTTCAAACAGCAGTGCAAACAATGCATCATTGTTGTCACATGACCTCACCGTGTTTAATTCAGCGAGTGGTTTCCAGATGTCTTGGAAATAAAAAATATTAATAAAAATATTTTTTGACTGCAATTTTGTGTACAGTTTATTTTGAGGTAGTCCACTCACATAAAGATGTTCCAAACTGCAGATTGATGTCATTTCTGAGTTAGCCTATTCATCACACTAGAAATGGAAGGTGAAGTACATACTGTGTATTGTATTGCATACTGTTGAAATAGTAAGAGTAGTATGATAGTATGCTATTCATGAACATGGCTACTTACTTTCCTAAGTCAAGTGCTTCCCCCACCTCAAAATTCCAAATTGAACCCCTGTATATAGTACATCTATAGAGTAGTATGGTCGTATGCCATTCCAAACTCAACCATAGTGTTCATTTCAAAGTATTAGGTCCAGGAAATTACTTCAAGCTGTGTTTCTTTACTTAGGCGTAACTTTCTAGATTAATTCTCAAAATTTAAAACACTAAATAACATTTAATATACACTAAGATAAATATAATATATATTTTATTTATATTTATTCGGACTGTACTAAGGTGGACTCAAACCCAACACTATTAAGAAGGGATATACAGTAATTTAATACGGTATTTCTTACATTTCATTCATACTAAGACGTTCTGAGTAGTGGTGACTCAAAGGTGTTCTTCAATCAATATACTATTATGCTGTAATTAACTTTTCAAGTGCAGTGGAAATGGTTGGCTTGCTCTAGTCTAATTAATGTCCTGTCCATTCTCATCTGCTGCTTATCTTTGTTTGCTTTGTTCATACTCAGACAATGACAGGCCACATATTTGTGCCTACAAAGTGAAGAAAAGATCACTTTTGTCTGTAGAAACAAAGGCTGTAAAAGGACATCGCATCAATCTACAATGCTAAATCGAAAGGACAAACATTTCAAAGACATTTTTATACTGACTCAACAAATAGGATTTGTAAGATTTGTGTGCACATAAAGAACATTTCCAAGATATTTAATGGGTCCTCGCATCTTAAATCTAGACTATGTGTCTGGGTTTATGCCCTTTAATTCATACAAGTAAATCTTGACTGCAGTTTTGAGTTTATACAACTATTATATCTTTATAACTTAAATGTTAACAGATAATCTGAAAATAAAATTTGGGGTGAAATATAAAATATGTTCTTAACAGCATATTGAATTATGAATTTCTGCTGATGCTCTCTAAATTAATTAATAAACCTGAAAACGCATCAATTCTGTCATGATAAGACTTGCAATCAATATACATTTATGTGTCAGAGCACAAAATCCTCAATTTAATTTGCAATGTTAAAAAGACAATCTAAAATCAGCCATGAAACAGCCCACTCAGTAAGATAATTGTATCTGAATGAGCCGTATCAGAGAGATGTTTGATGTTGAAATGTACTGCCTTAGGCTATAGGGGGCTTTAATGATTTCCTTAATTTTTTTATGCCCCTTTTCCAGGGCCTGACAAGTGTTGGTAATTTTACTTGTAAGAAGATTTCTTTCCAACGTATTTTTATTTTTTTAAAGCAAAGAGGTTTAAGAAAAGTTCACAGGGGGAAAACTTTAAAATGTTTTGAAATTTTAATCATCATCTGAAAGATTAAGAGTATTGTTTGCTCATCACCTGACATTTTAACATGATATTAAAGCTAAGGTAATTTCTGTGGAACTAGTGCTACCGAATGGAATTGCAAAAATAAACATTGTTTTTAAAACAGCTTTCTGAACACACCCTCCACCTGCCATTGGTTCATAGGAGAAAGTATGGGGGCCTGGGTAGCTCAGCGTGTAAAGATGCTGACTATCACCCCTGGAGTCGCGAGTTTGAATCCAAGGCGTGCTGAGTGACTCCAGCCAGGTCTCCTAAGCAACCAAATTGGCCCGGTTACTAGGGAGGGTAGAACCACATGGGGAAAACTCCTCATGGTCGCTATAATTGTAACGAACCAGACTGAGAGGCAGACGTAGGATCCATATGCAGGTTTAATAGAGTGATCAAGCAGGCAAAAAGGTCAAAACCAGAAAACAGTCCAGCGAGGCAGACAAATCCAAAATGGGGAACACAGAGGCAAAATCCACAATAAACAGGCACAGGTCAAAAATCCAAAACAGGCAAACAGGAATAAACGCTCAGAATTGCAGACTAAGAAAGAACTGGCAAGACTTCACACAGAATGGTAGAACCCCAGGGCTTAAATACACAGATAATGAGCAATAATGAACAGGTGTGAGAGATAATGGTGGGAGGCAATGCATGATGGGGGTTGTAGTCCAGTGAGGGATTAGTATTCAGGGGATGAGGATCGTGTGAACTGGCTAGAAGAAGAGACAGCAGATGATGTGACAATAATGTGGTTCTCGCTCTCAGTGCGGCACGTGGTGATTTGTGTGTGGATGCCGCGGAGGATAGTGTGAAGCCTCCACACGTGCTCTGTCTCCGCGGTAACGCGCTCAACAAACCGCGTGATAAGATGCACGGATTGACGGTCTCAGACGCGGAGGCAACTGAGATTCGTCCTCCGCCACCTCGATTGAGGCGAGTCACTACGCCACCACGAGGACTTAGAGCGCATTGGGAATTGGGCATTCCAAATTGGGGAGAAAAGGGGAGGAAAAAAAAAAAAGACAGGAGAAAGTATATACTAAATATACTTAATGGGATGTTTAATTCCAGGACCAAACTGTTGCGCTCTATTGGAATAAAATGTTTTGGTTTGTTTTTTATTAACAAAATGTAGTTAACTTTATGCTTCAAACAAGAAAATAAATCTGACAATGGGGTAAGAAGAATAAACTTGTTTTCCTTTTAAATTAAGTTTATTTTTGTTACCCCATTGGCAAATCGTTTTTTCTTGTTTTAATCATAAACTTCACTAAATTTAGTTAGATTTCACTGAAAACAAGACAATATACTGTATCTTATGCCATTTTGCTTGTCAAGTAAATTTATCTTGTTTTAGGAATGTTTAGATATTGTACTGGAAAACGAGATAAAAATACAAATGAAGAAAATATTTTTTTTCTGTGTTAGTCAGAGGCAGGAGGTATGAGGGGGAGGGACATTCTCATTCTAGAGATTGGACAATTTGTAGACGCTCCTGAGTGCAAAATGAATCATCAATAATAATTTCTATGTTTCCTGTATGAGTAAGACTGTAAACTGAAACTAGAATTTGGCTACATCTCCACCGAGACTGTTATTTATTTAGCCTTTACACCATTAGCCTTTCTAAAGTTGTTAAAGACTTCTGGTACTTCACACATATTCACTAGAACCAAACACAGTGGAAGAATCAGTTGTTAAATTTGACTCTTTAATCTGACTCTTATGAATTATTCTTTGTAGAGGATATAATGGCTTTCTGCAAACAACAGCTCAATGTTCTTTGGTGCAATATTCTGGCCAAGAGCTCACTAAATCAAATCACAATTCATAAAATATTAAATAAAAGCACCAATTAAAGTTAAAGTTGTCTTTCAGAAAAGATTACCATTGTGAGAGTGTAAACACACTGAGAACTGAATAAATGATTATCAAAATACAGTGATAAAATTGAGATTAGCACTAAATAGTAAAGAATATACTGTAATTAAATGTGTTATTCAATCTTACTGTGGGGTACAACACCTTCTGTTTGATGGAGAATTCAGGTCTGTTTGTAGAGACTCAGCTGATCCTTTAACATGTGCGCTGAGCTCTGATCCACTATCAACTCTTCTTTAGTAATAAACAGACTTAATAACAGCTCTGTCTCTGTGAACTGGAGCTCAGCTTTCTCTAACACATCTTTATGCTGCTGGATAAACAGATGAAAGTCCAGCTGACAGGTGGAGTTGAGGGACACACAGCTCTGAATCACACTGAGCTTTCACTCACTGCTGCTCTTGCTTTCATTATCTGCCTGCAAGGTGATGTTGAGAGCAGCTAGATATTCTGAGATTAATACAGGAAGTGTCAGAAATGAGGAATACAGCAGATGTAACTGGGTTACAATACATAAAGCAAAAGACACAAAAACAGATTTTTAAAAATTATTTTCCTTAGTCTCAGATAACGGCAGACATGTAAAAAGAACTATGAGAATGATAAATAATGAATAATATAATGAACAGATTTAGTGTCCTTTTCATTTAAACCATATTCAAATCTCAAGAGTTAAAAAAAATAAAACCCAAAATAAAAGCCCACATCAAATCCTCAGCACAAAAGAATATATAGAATATTTGTTATATATGTCTTAATATGTCTAACTGTCTTTGCTGTGATTCTGTTTCTATGGGGCGTTCACATCATGATCACACACACAAAAAAAAGACCTTGAGATTTGTACATCTGAAAATATTGCATGATGTTAAAGACTGTACCTGTATTACAGTAATTTTTCTTTGTAGGAAAGAAAAAACATTTCACTGTTTTTACTGTGAAATCTGATTTTTAATTGAAAAAGTGCAGTCTCTGTTGATTCTGTTGACTGCGAGTATCTGTAGTTGCTCCTTATTCACCATCAGCTGCTCATGAGAAGATTTAACTGTCATACCAAACCTATAAGAACAGAAATAAAACACACAGACAGAGACATTACTCACCATATAAATGTATATTGTGACTCATGCTGCTGGATGGGTGAAAATGCACCAGTTAATAAATTAGATCACACATGCTCATAAATAATCAGCTGAGGTATTCAGACACCACTGATGCTGAAATCATATCTACATCATATCCACTGGAACTCACTTATTATTATTTGAAGCCTATAAAACAAAACTAGTCCAAACAATATACTAGCATTATCTCCTTAAAATGAAAATTATATTGGGTAACATGAACATATCAGTGTTTCATAACCCTTTAAGAAAAACTGTTGCACTAACATCCAGTTATATTCATTAAAACACAAAGACATTAAGGCTTACATATATAGATTTTTCTTTTTTTTTTACTGAAATTAATAACATATGCTAATAACATACATCAATATTGGCCTCAAATGAGGACATTTACTCATTACTTTATTGTGGCAGATAAAAGCGTTGAATAGAAGTCAATACATTGTTTTATTTCCATTTCACTGGCCAACAATCCAAACCAATCTGTCTGAGGTAGACTTAGGGGCCGTTCACAAAGGATATGTTCTTGTATTCATCCGTAGTTTTTATTTATGTAACTTTGGTCATTGTGCCGCATCTTGCACCACGATTGCCACATTTAAAACACTGTGTCGTTCAGTAGTTGAAAGTAGTTCAACAGTGAAAAAGTTCTGTTCCATTCAGTTGCACTCTGTTTCTGTTTTGAATGCAAGACTGTGTTCTGTGTGAACGGCTCCTTACTCATTCAGAGGCTGTATCACCTGATCTAGGTAAATGTGTTTTGACAAAGTGAGTTGTCTGTAGTTCACTTACTGTGGACTCGCTAAAAGCATGAAAGTCTTTGAGCTTTAATTGCTCTAATGGTTAGAAAATCCCTTTTTATGCAATTTACATACAGGTCAGGGGGAAAGTTTAATTGACAGCCCTAATAGATATATACTGGTCAATAATAAATAATACAAATCTCTTTATTTTATACACATAGTGAATATATTCATAGATCAACAGGGCTGGATTAACCACAAATAGCCCATTTAAGAAAAAAAAAATCTAGAATACAATTGTCTCCAATGATACATCCTGTGATTTGAATGCAGCACAAAGGATTCTGAGTTAATCCAGGACATGTATTTCTAATAAACACAAATATTTGTTTAATTGATTTAACTTGATGAAATTTGACTTAATGAAAAAATGATCAACATTTATTTGAATTTAGTACTACTCACAGTCTGCAGTTTATAATATGGGCCATTCTTTAGATCAGAGAGCAGCTTCACTCCTGAGTCTCCTAGATTATTCTTATACAGATTCAGTTGTCTCAGGTGTGAGGGGTTTAATCTCAGGGCTGAAGCAAGAGCAGCACAACCCTCATCTATGACACCACAATCACACAACCTGCAGAAAACAATGACACATTCTTTACTCGCTTAGTTCAGTTCACTTAGTTAAATAGAGACTTTATTATTTAAAAAAAATAGAAAAAAGTATGTCATAAATCACAGTGAAAGACAGATGTACAATGCCTGGCCAAAGAAAAAGTCGCATACTCTAATATTTTGTTGAACCGCCTTTAGCTTTGATTACGGCATGCATTCGTTGTGGCACTGTTTTGACAACCTTTTGCAACATCACAACATTTAATTCTGAGTTGCATTCATTTTTGTCCGAGATCTTGTATTGATGACGGGAGAGTCGAACACCTCCATAAAGTCTTCTCCAGCACATCCCAAAGACTTTCAATGGGGTTAAGGTCAGGACTCTGTGGTGGCCAGTTCATGTGTGAAAATGATTCCTCATGCTCCCTGAACCACTCTTTCACAATTTGAGCCTGATGAATCTTGGCATTGTCATACTGGAATATGCCCGTGCTGTCAGGGAAGAAAAAATCCACTGATGGGATAACCTGGTCATTCAGTACATTCAGGTAGTCAGCTGACTTCATTTTATTGCCGCATAACATTGCTGAGTCTAGACCTGACCAATTGAATCAACTCCAGATCATAACACTGCCTCAAGAGGCTTGTACAGTGGGCACTATGCATGATGGGTGCATCACTTCATGCGCTTCCAATTGCTTTGGAATAGGGTAAATCTGGACTCATCAGACCACATGACCTTTTTCCAATGCTCCACAGTCCAATCTTTATGCTCCCTAGCAAACTGAAGTTGTTTTTTCCATTTAGCATCACTAACAAGTAGCTTTATTGTTGCCACACAGCTGTTTAGTCCCAATCCTGTAAGTTCTTGTCGCATTGTGCATGTGGAAATGCTCTTAATTTCACTATTAAACATAGCTTAAGTGATCTCCAATCACGATCATTCAAGATTTATTTCTGACTACATTTCTTCCGTGAAGCTGATGGTTCACCACTATCCTTCCAGGTTTTAATAATGCGTTGGACAGTTCTTAACCCAATTCCAGTGATTTCAGCAATCTCCTTAGTTGTTTTCTTTGCTTGATGCAGACCAATAATTTGCCCCTTCTGTAACATCTTTTCCACGAACTCAATACATATACCGACATGGTTGTTTAAGAAATGACAGAATTGTTAAAAGGGTTAAAAGAATTGTTGCCAGTTGAAACATTTTAAACCACTGCAAAAATGATCCATTCATAGAATCTTAAGTATCTGCTTATTTAAATCCAAACGGCAACTTTTTTTTTTTGGCCAGGCAGTGTATATACTGTATATGTCTGAGATGTCAGATGAATTTGTCATTAGCCTGGTCTGGCAGCCCTCTCTCTTCCATGTTCTGTGGGTGTGTTTGTCTCGGTGTTGTGCTTAACCGCATGGTTCTGTTTGTGTTTGTGCCTGCCATGCGCTCCCCTGACCCTGCCAACTTGTTTCCCCTTGCCATGCCTCCTCGTCTAGTCCTTGTCATGTTGATTGTCTTCACCTGTCCCTTATGTGTTCTGCCTGCTATATATTGTGCCTTCTTCCCTCTTGTGTTTGTCAGATTGTTTTGTTAGTTGGTTTGTCTGTTCCTGTTCAAGTTGTCTTCCTGTGCCATGTATCACAAAAAAATCTGAACAAATTCTGGATTCCAGGATTGATTTTAGTTTGACAAAACTCACCAAATCCAATCAGGCTTCATTAGGGTTAAGTGGTATCAAGATGCTCATTACCAACTTTCTCTATCAATTCAGAGTTTGATCCCAAGGTTATGATTAGTTCATGTGCGCGTTCACATGAATGAAGCGAACAGCCAATCGCGTGCGAGACAGAGCGAGTCACATCTCGTGAGAGAGTCAGCGAGGTTGACTTCTCCGCTGAAGATGTTTATGAAAATTATGATAAATTATAAGAATTTAAATCAGTTATAACACAGCACAAGAGGATGTTAAAAATATGATGACAACACGAATAATCACTATGAAATCATGAATAATTATAATACAGTCATTCACACAGCACAGAGGATCACTAGTAAATGATAAAGAGTTTAAAAGGCATTTACACAGCAAGAAGAAACATTGCTGCTGCGGCTAGAGCATGAAAAAATTTGAATGTGATGAAAATATTAAAATAGATAATATATATCGATGTTAAAGTAACTTTATATAGGTCCACACACCAAGAACATTCAGGCTTGTAATTTTAAAAGTTTACTATCTTGATTTAAATTTAAAAAAATTTAAATGCAAAGCTTTAGTATTCATTTAAATTTAATTTAAATTTAACATATTATTTAATACTGTTAGACATTAATACACTATCGAATAATAAAAATGTGAGCTATTGGAAAATGAGTAAATGGTGTGCACTAATAAAGACTTGTTTGTTCTTTCTTTCTTGCAGCATAAGACACAATAAAGACATATTTGGTGTGCTAGTGTGCTTTTATTGAACTTCAAGTGAAATACTGTATATTCATGGCATCTCTGCCAGCAAATCCTAATAAGAAGGGGTTTGGGTGGCATTCACACTTTTGATATATCTACAGTATATTGTGGAGTGATTAAGTTTTTTTTAAAGCCATCAGATCATTATTGATAATGTATTAATATCATACTTGAAATTAAATTATTATTTTAGGTTTATTTATTCATTTTATGGCCAGTGTGGGAAAATGATTGGGAAGAAATGAAAGTGTTTTTAAACAAATGCAAGACTGCCAAAAACATATTTCTTGCAATAAATAATTATTTAAATAGCAAATTTTGTACATTTATAAAATTGTCTCGTTGAAGTGCACTTTAAATTGGAGTGAGAGATACTGGGGGGAGTGACTGTCACTTTACTTACAGCTGATTGGTCCAGAATCTGGATGAGATCTCTGATCGGGATCATGTACAGCAGATGACACACACTCAATCATATTTACACTAGTAACAAGATCAAATGATGAAAGACAGAATCTGATGTAGATTCTTATCACACACTGCAGTTCATGTTTCTCCTTTTAATTCAACAGTTATCATGAAATTATTTTATTTGTTAATGATATGATTACGATGATTTAAATGAAGTTTTTATCAAGTATCTTCAGTTATTTAAAACAAAAAAGATAAACTTAAATTGTGTTCACTTTATACAACAGGGCTGTTGAATATGGGGTTAGAATTGTTTCTAATTAACATACAAATAGAAAGAGATTCACAAATAAAAAAATGGTTCACAAATAAATTGATTGAGATTCACAAATAAATATAAGGAGTTTTGCAAAAATGAAGTGAATTCACAAATAAATCAAATGAGATTTGCAAATAAAAAAATATTTAAAAATATGTTTTAACTCACAAACACAGCTCTGTCCAGCATTCATTAGTGGATCACTTGCTGTGCATTTGTGGATGGCAGCTCACATTTGTGAATTCTGAAACATTTGCTCGAGAGCTGCAGGCAATCCACAAATACAGTTGAAGTCAGAAGTTTACATACACCTTAGCCAAATACATTTAAACTCAGTTCTGTCACACTCTCGACATTGTGTCGATGTAGTGACACTAAGGGTCACTCTTGGGAACCCGAGACACCTCTGGTCTTTGATAAAAGGCCAATGAAAATTGGCGAGTGGTATTTGCATGCCACTCCCCCGGACATACGGGTATAAAAGGAGCTGGTATGCAAACACTCATTCAGATTTTCTCTTCGGAGCTGAACGGTCATGCTCATTGAGCTGAATTCTACTGTTCATTCACCTCTGCTGGATCTGACGGTGCATTTCAGCGGCTTCTCCCTCCTCTGCACTGGTGCACTGCAGAGAACGCCCCTGGGCGCTTCGGCAGAAAACAAGAGAGTATATTTTCTGAAAGAGCTTTTTTCCTCTAAAAGAGTATATATTTCTTAAAAGAGCGGCACACACGGAATGTCTTTTTAAAGACGCGTCTTTTTAAAGATGCCTTTCCGATTGTGTGTTATTCCTGGTTGCGGTCGTTATCTCTCAACTTCGGATGGTCATGATCGCTGTCTTTCGTGCCTGGGCGCGACCCACAAGGATGCAGCGTTTGTGAATGATTCATGTTCTCATTGCGAGAACATGATCATGGCAACGTTGCGGTCGCGGCTTGCTTTCGTAAGCAAGCTTCCGGATGAGTTCGCCGGCTCGTCTCACGGCGAGTCTGGCTTCTTGTTCGGAACCCGCGAAGATGATGAGCTCTCGAGCGCAGCATCGGAGAGCGGGCTTGTCCAGTCGGACGCAGAAGCCTCAGCTGGGCTTCCCCCCTCTGGGACGATTGCCCAGTCACAGGCCGATGCCGAAATTACAGACATGCTTTCCCGGGCGGCAGCAAGCGTCAGGTTAGAGTGGAACCCTCCGCTCTCCCCTGAACCCTCGTGGCTTGATGATTGGTTCCTGGGCTCGCACTGCCTACAGCGCTGCTGGACAAGCCGCCTCTGCCCAGCACGCCATGGCTCTCCTGCAGGTCCACCAAGCCAAGTCGTTGAAAGAACTGCACGAGGGTAGTTCCGCCCCAGAATTGATACAGGAACTGTGCTCCCCCTGCGGTGACTGCACCGGCTCCACTGCAGCCTGCCCCTTTGGCCCGGCCCCGGCGTGGAGCCCACCGCAGGAAGCAGACGCCACCCGTCTCACAGTCGGCGCCTAAGAACCCACAGAGGATGTCAAAATGCCCCTGAGATGGGCGACCCAGGAACGAAGGAACCCATTCACCTGGAACTGGTAAGAAGACCACTCCATCCCCCGGTGGAGGGCCGGGCGGAAAATCTTTTGTTGCCTTTTTGTTTGATTTCGCCGCATGCCCAAGTGGCTGCGGTACCCAACAGTTCAGCAAAAGAGCGGTTTCCTTCCTCCCTGGGTCACATACCCGGTGTGCACGGTCGTCATCACGACTACCGTCCACAAGTTTTTTCTTGCAGGATTGGCGCTCCAGCGGTGGTCTTTCCACCCCTGAGTGCCTAGCTGTGGCATACAGCCGCCCCCGATGTGGCAGTCTCCACGGGTTACGAGGACAGGCCTCTTCCTCCCCCGTCCCAGGCTTTTCCAGGGGTGGTCACAAGGAGCCAGGTAAGTGCTTCGATATCCCTAGACTCAGCACGGCCACGACGTGGTGTGACACCTCGGGCTCCGCCCTGCCGCGAGGCCCCACCTGCCGGTACGTCTGACGACGTTGTCCCCTTGGTCCCCCTTGCGCGGAACTTGGACGCGTGGCTTGCTCTTTCCAATCTGTCGCGATGGCTGATCCGGACTGTCCGACTCGGTTACGTGATTCAGTTCGCCAGGCGCCCGCCCAGGTTCAGTGGTATTCACTTCACCTTGGTCAAGAACGAAAACGCTGCTACCTTGCGCACGGAGATCGCTACCTTCCTATGGAAGGGCGCGATAGAACCTGTCCCTCCAGCCGAGATGAAGAAGGGGTTTTACAGCCCCTACTTCATCGTACCAAAAAAAGGCAGTGGGTTGTGGCCAATCTTGGACCTGCGAGTACTGAACCGGGCCTTACATAGACTCCCGTTCAAGATGCTGATGCAAAAACGCGAGCGTCCGGCATCAAGATTGGTTCGCGGCAGTAGACCTGAAAGACGCGTACTTCCACGTCTCGATCCTTCCTCGACACGGACACTTCCTGCGGTTTGCATTCAAGGGTCAGGCGTATTTGGACTCAGTCTCCTTGATGGCGAGCCTTACGAACGAGCACGCCCAGTCTGTGCTGGCCTGTTTGAAGGTGTTCAAACAGAAAACAGTGGTTCCACTGAAAATTTTTCAGAGGCTCCTGAGGCATATGGCATCCTCGGCGGTGGCCACCCCGCTCGGGTTGATACATATGAGGCCGCTTCAGCACTGGCTCCAGACTCGAGTCCCGAGATGGGCATGGCGCCACGGGACACGGGTCTTTTCAGCCCTTGGACCGACCTCCCGTTTCTACGGGCAGGTGTTCCTCTAGAACTGGTCTCCAGGAACGTCGTGGTCACGACAGATGCCTCCAAAACAGGCTGGGGTGCTGTTTGCAACGGGCCCACGACTACATTGGCACATCAACTGCCTCGAGTTGTTGGCGATTCTGCTCACCCTGCGGAGGTTTCGGCCGTTGATCCAGGGCAAGCACATGTTAGTTCGGACAGACAACACGGCAACAATAGTATATATCAACCGCCAAGGCGGTCTGCGCTCTCATTGTATGTCACAACTCGCCTGCCGTCTCCTCCTCTGGAGTCAGCAGCACTTCAAGTCGCTGCGAGCCACTCACACCCCGGGCAACCTCAACACTACAGCGGATGCGCTGTCATGGCAGGTTACCCTCAGGAGAGAGTGGAGACTCCACCCTCAGGTGGTCCAACTGATTTGGAGTCGATTCGGATGGGCACATGTGGACCTGTTCGCCTCCCAAGAATCCTCCCACTGCCCGCTCTGGTACGCCCTCACCGATGCTCCCCTCGGCATAGACACGCTGGCACACAGCTGGACCCCCAGCCTACGCTTTCCCCCAGTGAGCCTACTTGCACAGATCCTGTGCAAGTTCAGGGAGGACGAGGAACAGGTCGTCCTGGTAGCACCCTACTGGCCCACCCAGATGTGGTTCTCGGACCTCACGCTCAGTACAAAGTCCTCCCTTTCGGCATGTCCCTTGACCGCATAACGGTTCCATATCACTTTACCAAATTATTTCAGTAGTTGCAAAGAGCCGTACAGGCTACCACAGCAAAATAACCACGTAAAACAAAGACACTGGCTAAGTAAACCAGATCAGAATGACAAACTATTTCTATAGTATCCGAAATTTGTTTTAACATCTGTGAAAAGCACCTCCTGCGGCCTCCCTTTCTATCTGTCTCTCTTTCGCATACCCACACAAACACGCACACAAATAAACACGCTCACACATAAACACTCGTGGGCAACACACAGGGCATTGATGTCAACCCACCCCAACGACTTAATAAAAGAGTTGAGCCACTGAAAAGCTCTACACAAGAATGGCAACACTAATAACCTGCTGCTGAGTGTAGTAAATAAAAGCTCATGATTTGAAGTGATGTTATAGTTGACGAGAGCTGTGACAGACACAGGTAAACACATGCCCAAACGCTCTATGGCTGCGTCCAAAAGCTGGAAAATTTATTTTATATAATTTATTCAAAAAACGCTTTTGATTAAGCCATTTACAGATTAGGCAGCAAGTCAGCTGCCTGAGTTTTCTGATGCAGCCTAACTCTCACTATCATCACTCTCTTGCTGTGCTCTCACTCTCTCTCTCTCTCTCTCTCTCTCTCACACACACACACACACAAGCAACGCACACACACACACTACCTTGTTACTCCAGTAAGGGCTTTAAAGCAGCCCATGCCTGTTACTAGTTCTAAATTGAAGTTGTCGAACTAGCAACGAAGGCTTGGGCTGTATCAAAGCAAGACGCTGCATCTGTGGCATAAGAAAGTATGCTCAGTTTCACATCGTGGCCGCATTACCACCTCGCCATGTGTATTATTTTTCAATAATTCAGTGGTCCATCATCAATTATTCCTTACATAAACATGTTTTATTTGTTTATTTTGATCATAAAATATCAACATCGGTTGCACTATTGTAGAATATACAGTAACATACAGAATCTGTGTGTCAGGTCATCTGTAATTCTCAGAGAGATGATCTTACCACAATATGTCCAGTTTACAGTGAGGATTCTCCAGTCCAGCAGAGAGCAGCTTGACACCTGAGTCTCCTAGTTTATTTCATGACAGATCCAGTTCTCTCAGGTGTGAGGGGTTTGATCTCAAAGCTGAAGCCAGAGCAGCATTACCTTCATTTGTGACACCACAACCACACAACCTGCAGAGAACAATGATACACTCTTTACTCTCTCAATTCACAGGGACACTAAGTTAAACAAAGAATTTCTTATTAAAAAAAGAAACAAAAAATTATGTCATAAATCATAATGATTTATGAATTTCTGTGATATATTTTTTACAGTATATGAAGTAAAGAATAATTGCATTAATTTATAAAATATATAAAGGTGTACCAGTATACTGTTGACTTAAAGGTGCTATATGTAATATTTTTACTGTACTAAATCATAAAATGACCATAATATGTCATAAGAGAATTAGGAAACATGCTAAGTTGAAATACTGGCTTCTCTGATAACAATGCTATTTCCAGTATATTCTACTTTGAAGTTTCCATTCTGGGCCGGAATTTCCGTTTATGTTTTGGCCTGTGTGATCCTGCCCACTGCCCACTCACCAATAGTATTTCGACACCGCTGGGTTGCCATATTTGAACAAGTTTGCAAACAAAACTGCATGCTGCAGCCATGGAAGCCAGCAAATGAACTGGATCAGAGATAACAGATTCCACCCGATCTAAAAAGCCTCGCCATCCATCTAAAAACCACCATGACCAGAGGCGTAGTAAAACAAGGATAAATACTTGTTGGGCCTCATGTATTCAGATAGAAGACAAAGGCAGGCCTAACACAGTCGTAAATTATACTGATAAAAATCGCGCCAAAATCAAACAAAGGGAGTCCAAAACAGACTACAAATCCCATGAAGCCTTGCTCACTAAAGGATTGAACTCTCAACTCCTATTGGATGAGGCACACAACAGAACCTACCTCAAACCATGACATCGTCAGGAGTAGAAATACCTCTGAAATGCTTCTGGGATTTGCTTCCAGCAACTTTGTTCGTCCTGTATAGACGCAGCTCATCGCTGCTCTCAGGTGCAACCTCGTGGCACAAGGAAGTAACGTCCGACTTGAAACTGTGGCCATACAATCTCCATCTCACTGGACGAGTTGAGATTACTCTGTGTTCAACCGAACACTCTATCGGATCCGAAGGAGACCGCTGAGCAATTCGCATCTTCATCCGTTTGCCTACAGAAGTGAAGAGATTAAAGATTTCTCTTCCATCTTCAATCAAGTCGACATTTCTGAGTTCTCCGCCAGCCCGCCGAGAATCAACAGCCATACCGCCCGCCAACAGAGCGAGGAAACGGCCTCCCGTCATCACCCGAGCCTCAAGGAACCGGGTCAGAGTTAAAGGACGGAGGAAAACACATTCTACCTGTGTCCTCATGCGATTCAAGTAAGAGGTTTACGTCTGGGCAGAGATAGAATATTATAGTGTGTTATTCTTGTGTTTCAAGGTTTTTGCTTGAACAGTTTACGGACCGCCATGTCCGCTCATTATTAATACTCAGGGTATTAATTATCACGAATTTGTTTTGCTGTATTGTGGTCCAACCAAATTGGACTGTTGTGCAATTTCACCATCGTGGGTGAGACAGGTAAACTGAGTTCATCCATTAAAGAGTCAAAGTACGCGGGACTGTTTACAAGCCATCCACCGCGTCTCTGAGCAATGAACTAACAGCTGCTTTGTCTCCCACGAGCGCGAAATCGGCTTTAGGGCTGTCACTTCTCTCTCTCTCTCGTACTAACCACACACACACACACACACGCACGCAACCCCTCACAAACATTCTGGCACACATTTCTGGCTCTTAGATAGCTTAATGCTAAAGCCCAGCTTTGTCCCTAAGCTATCGTACAAGCGGATACACGCGGTAACTGGTAGACGCCATTGACTGGTTTCTCGCCGCCCCCATTCGTGGTCATATTCCCTGGCCGGAAGTCTCACGTGACATACTCTCCACAAGAGTCACGTCCACCATTTTGTGCGCGTCCCTTCTTACACACACACACACACTGTCACACACACACCTTATGTGTTATAGGATTATTTTTATTTCCATATCTAATCATATCACGGAAGTTTATTGACTGCATTGTATTAATTATTAATTGATATTACTGCATAAATAAACTTTGTTTATATTACAAAGAGAAGTGTTTTGGTTTGTTTTGCATACGCCTGTGTCATGCTGACGGCATGTCAGTGCTCGGATTCAAACCTTCATTCATTGTTTTTTTTTTCACGAAAGTCGATATTCTTCGGATGTCAATTTTCCTAAGAAAATAATCTAATATTGAGACTGTTTTACTATCTGGTTATTAGTCCCTGATTCCAGGGTGGTGCCCCGTCAATGTTAATCCTTATTAATATCCTACTGATTTTTGATAATTGATAATTATCTTTGATGATTGTTGAATTTGAATGATCAATAAGCTAGTGTTAATTTTAATTAATGTTTCATCGACGTTAACAATTAACGATTATCTTTGATAATTGTTGATTTAAAGGATTTAAAAAAAGCTAACGTTGATTCTCATCAATGTTCTATTGATTTTAATAATTAATCATTATCTTTGATAATGATTAATTATTGCTAATAACCAAACGTGCTCCTAAACGTAGCACACTACATTTACTGGAGCCCCATATGAGGTTTTAATGAGTTAGA